>NW_027315735.1:3315682-3508182 GCF_026437365.1 Eucyclogobius newberryi
TTTTGAAATGCAATAAAAATAACCCCATAATGCTCTTTTATGTCCGTGCCCTTGCTCCAGGGAACAGAAGACTCCACGAAACACGGAGCAAACGATGCACTAAACACTGCTTTTCTGAAACAGCGTGTATTGTTTTGCTGTTACAGTGTCGGGGTCTCGGGGGCCCCTCCTCTCCCGGTGCGAGCTAAGTGAGCCTCTCTTGATAGATGAGAGCCTTCACAGAACTGATTGATAGTATGTAGCGGCAGTAAAAACACAATGGCGGTGATGGATCTCTGCCTGGACATGTGATTCCATCGAGGAACGCTTGAATCACGTTTGAATCGACCACCTGGTGCTAAGCTCCGGCCTGTTAGCTCCACCGAAATGGATCTATCAGTGTGATTTCAAGGTTATTTCAATTTTGGGCTCGATATGTCTCAGAAGTAGTGTCCAGACTGAAACAGAATATGACAAAAGTTTAAAAAAAGAAAAAAGTCCTTAACCCACCTTGCATTTATGAATGGCTCTGATGTGGGACTTATGGGATATAATGGTGCAACGCAGATGAAATGGGTTCTAATTGTCTTTTGTTACTCTCCCTCTTATAGTTGAATGTGTGTACTATCTGGATACTGCAGTCACTGTCCTTGTCTGCCTGTTTTACCTGTGTAAACACTAATACTGTGTGTGTACATGCTTTATTCTCTGTATCATCAACATGCCAGGGGGGAATGCAGATGGAAATGAGTCCATGGCTAACATCTGGCATAAATACATTTGTCTACTTGTATTTGCATTATTCTCTACTTTTTTTTTAAATAAATGAACTCAAATATTATTGCTTTGGATGTTTTACACTACAATACAAACAAATCAATCTTTCATTTATTTAATTTTAGACATTTTTGTTGCAAAAATACTTGGTTTGGTGGAGTAACACGCTTGTTTCCATGGAGATCACCAAGATGTATTATTTGTTATTATTGTTTAAGATGAAAACAAAACAATAGCATCTCCATGGAGACAAGAAGGTGCCGGACATTCCACCTGAAACGTACATAGAGCCTCTTCTACTGTCCTGCATTTATTTAATTACAGGTGTTTTTATTGTGCAAAATACCAACAGAAAATGCACTGTTCCTTTGAGCTGGGGCACCTCTCCACAGAGCTGACCTGTAACCTCTCCACAGAGCTGACCTGTAACCTCTCCACAGAGCTGACCTGTAATCTCTCCACAGAGCTGACCTGTAACCTCTCCACAGAGCTGACCTGTAACCTCTCCACAGAGCTGACCTGTAACCTCTCCACAGAGCTGACCTGTAACCTCTCCACAGAGCTGACCTGTAACCTCTCCACAGAGCTGACCTGTAACCTCTCCACAGAGCTGACCTGTAACCTCTCCACAGAGCTGACCTGTAACCTCTCCACAGAGCTGACCTGTAACCTCTCCACAGAGCTGACCTGTAATCTCTCCACAGAGCTGACCTGTAACCTCTCCACAGAGCTGACCTGTAACCTCTCCACAGAGCTGACCTGTAACCTCTCCACAGAGCTGACCTGTAACCTCTCCACAGAGCTGACCTGTAACCTCTCCACAGAGCTGACCTGTAACCTCTCCACAGAGCTGACCTGTAATCTCTCCACAGAGCTGACCTGTAACCTCTCCACAGAGCTGACCTGTAACCTCTCCACAGAGCTGACCTGTAACCTCTCCACAGAGCTGACCTGTAACCTCTCCACAGAGCTGACCTGTAACCTCTCCACAGAGCTGACCTGTAACCTCTCCACAGAGCTGACCTGTAATCTCTCCACAGAGCTGACCTGTAACCTCTCCACAGAGCTGACCTGTAACCTCTCCACAGAGCTGACCTGTAACCTCTCCACAGAGCTGACCTGTAACCTCTCCACAGAGCTGACCTGTAACCTCTCCACAGAGCTGACCTGTAACCTCTCCACAGAGCTGACCTGTAATCTCTCCACAGAGCTGACCTGTAACCTCTCCACAGAGCTGACCTGTAACCTCTCCACAGAGCTGACCTGTAACCTCTCCACAGAGCTGACCTGTAACCTCTCCACAGAGCTGACCTGTAACCCTGTAACCTCTCCACAGAGCTGACCTGTAACCTCTCCACAGAGCTGACCTGTAACCTCTCCACAGAGCTGACCTGTAACCTCTCCACAGAGCTGACCTGTAACCTCTCCACAGAGCTGACCTGTAACCTCTCCACAGAGCTGACCTGTAACCTCTCCACAGAGCTGACCTGTAACCTCTCCACAGAGCTGACCTGTAATCTCTCCACAGAGCTGACCTGTAACCTCTCCACAGAGCTGACCTGTAACCTCTCCACAGAGCTGACCTGTAACCTCTCCACAGAGCTGACCTGTAACCTCTCCACAGAGCTGACCTGTAACCTCTCCACAGAGCTGACCTGTAACCTCTCCACAGAGCTGACCTGTAACCTCTCCACAGAGCTGACCTGTAATCTCTCCACAGAGCTGACCTGTAACCTCTCCACAGAGCTGACCTGTAACCTCTCCACAGAGCTGACCTGTAACCTCTCCACAGAGCTGACCTGTAATCTCTCCACAGAGCTGACCTGTAACCTCTCCACAGAGCTGACCTGTAACCTCTCCACAGAGCTGACCTGTAACCTCTCCACAGAGCTGACCTGTAACCTCTCCACAGAGCTGACCTGTAATCTCTCCACAGAGCTGACCTGTAACCTCTCCACAGAGCTGACCTGTAACCTCTCCACAGAGCTGACCTGTAACCTCTCCACAGAGCTGACCTGTAACCTCTCCACAGAGCTGACCTGTAACTATGCCTCCGTATTGGCTAAATACCATTCTGTGGAACATTAATTCCATAGTGTGGAACAGGGCGATGACATTTCCATGGAGACAAGCAAATGACTCTCGAAAAGTCAAATGTAATTCTTTTAATTTTTAATTTCAATCTTGAAACAAAACCATGATATAATTTCATTGATTGAATTTTACTTGAAAATATCTTAATTTTTCTTTTTTGCACTGAACATGTGTAATGTGTTAAATACTGTTCTGTCTTGTCTTTATTACTCTTGTGTTTCCTAGGATTCTCCTGTAATGAGGATGCCCCTGTTGCTTAGCAACTCCAAGTCTAGAACAGCTGCGCCACAGTCACTCCACCTGCTCACCAAGTGAGAGTTCATGTCCAAAATGACAAGATTCAGAGCCGACTGGAGCTAAAGGATGTGAGACATTTAGGGAGGGAAGAGAGGACTGGCTTTGAACTCAACCCATCATTAAAGCAGGACGCCCCCTCGTGGTGACAGGAAGTGTTACAATAACAAAACCATCCCTAAGCTTGTTCACTTTTGAATAGTTTGAGTGGATGAATTACAACATATATGTTTTAGCAGGAACTCATCCCCAGCATCAAATAATGCTGCAGTCATGGTCCATTGCATCCTGCATTCTGGTCTTGAATACTTTCTTTCAACTGTTCTTCCGGTAATGATATTTAAGAGCGCCTCCAGGAGGTCACTGCAATACCTGCCTGTCAAAAAATATAATTAGAAAAATAACATACATCATAAAACAACTCCCTCAAGATAATTATTACGTTCCTTCAAGATAATAAGGTTCTGGTGCCATGATGGTATATTTTGTTGAACATTAATCATGTGAACAAATGGAAGTTTTTTGGCCTCTATCTCCATGACGACATGCACACCTGGCCAAGTTACAGGTCAGATCTGTGGAGAAGCAACCCCACTCACAAACCTTTCTGTCGTTTTTCTGAGGTATTTTTGAGTTGTAATGATTCACGCTACATCACAGATCCAGCCTCACAATGTGTTAATTCAGACTCAGCAATGTAGTGACACTTTATTTTTGCACATGTTCATTGTGTATTCCCTTGACTTTTATTGCAAAGCACTTTAGTCATCTTGAAGTCTCATTTAGGCTCAAGAGAAACACAGAGAAGCTTCTGTCCGTCCAGTTGTTTTGTCCATCATGTGGCAACAGTGGAAAGGACTAGAACAAGCTCAAAACCAATCAACTCTTTTCTCTCCTCGTTTCGTTGCTCTTCTCCATCGAATGTGATCTAAAAACTGCCGTGGGAGCCTCCATCTTTACAATATCTTTTTTATTTGTTTTCACTTTTTCTACCATAAGCCATGGCAACAAAGCATGGAACACAAGGAGCTGTTTATGACACAACAATGGAGCATAAATAAGTGTTGTTAAGGGCGTTATAAATAAAGATTAATAAAAATTATAGCATGTCCATGGAGACGGCACAAAAGTTCCACAATGTACCTTTAAATTGTGGATAATACATTAGCTAGTTACCAGAACTACTGACCATAAAAGATCGATTTGAAACCCAAACTAGCTTGTGTGGCGCTGACAGGTTATTAACGTATATGTCACTGGTCAGTTTTGGAGGAGGAAATGTTCTGTCAGTTACGATTATGCCACAAAGCAAATGTAAGAAGTGATTTAGGTGTGTACTTGGTGGATAATGTGTCCAAGTATCATTGCGAGGTTGAGTTTGCTCCGCTGGGGTTTAAGTGGACGGTTAACAGAATGAGAGAAGGCAGCTGGAGGAAAGGTGCTGAGAGGTGGAATTTTTAAAGTTCTTGATGTGAGCAATTTCCAGTGGAGCTGAAAACCACTTCACTTATAGTGCTTGGGTGAGACGGACGGGAAAAATGTTATCCTAGCCCACCTATAACTGGAATTTGGACTACAATGTTACAGCACGTATTCAGTCTATACAGTAAACCTGGCAAAAGCTCTCAAAACTATATAGTTTCTCTATGTTTTTGACCCAAACTGCACTCACAAGACAACAACTGCATGTAAAAACTACAATATGTACAATATGAAGCATGTATTTATATGTGAAAATGATCATCATTGTCACCCAAATCTTCAGTTAGCGCATAGTTAGCTTCTCCTTTCTACTGGTGCCCCATAAATTCTTATACATTAAAATTCAATAAAAATGATAATAATTAGTCGACTAATAAAAATCTTGATCGACTATAACATCATCGACCAATTAATCAACAAAATTCTACAGTATAAGGTGAAAAAAAGAAAGAATGGCGCCATCAAGAAGGAATCATGTAACTATAGCAACATGGCGCTTCTTTGCCTGGAATGTATAGCATCAAACATGTCTAGCATTTATTCAATTACAGGGTTTCTATTGGTCAAAAAGTAACTAGTAGCATCAAATGCATCACCATGACAACAGATGAGTCTAATATTGTTGACAAAGCAATCGCCATGGACACGAGCAGGTGGTGGAGCCAGAAAAGTGACGTAGAGCACCTCGAACGATGAATTTTAACACTTTAACATCACCGTAATAAACAATTAGGAAATAGTTTATTAACAATGATTCAGACTTAATAACTACTTAATTAATGCTCTAATTCTGTTTCATTAAATAAGTAGTTAATGAACCTGAATCAGTCTTACTAAATGTGTTGTTCATGCTTTATTCAGGTTAAATAAGGTGTAGTTATTATAATTATACTGTGGCATGATTCAATTCAGTGTATGAATGATGTGATTGTCATGTCCGTTAAATCGTGTCCTCATAAACCGAATAAACCTCATAAACTGCATAAACCGTGGCTATAATTGTGTGGATAGTGACGTGGGGGCGGAGTCTTGTACGTGCAGTGGAAAGCGTTAGCCTTTAGCAGGGGTCACTGTACACGTCTGGTCAATGATCGCCTGTGTGGCCGGGGGACTTCCACATGCGCCGCCCGGAGCTAATGAGCGGTGACTGCGATGCAAATGGAGCAGGAGCAGGACATTCAGAGCCTGTTCTAAGCTCTATTACCGAGCGGGGCCACTTCTGCAGCTGGGGCCCCCACTTCTGCAGCTGGGGCCCCCACTTCTGCAGCTGGGGCCCCCACTTCTGCAGCTGGGGCCCCCACTTCTGCAGCTGGGGCCCCAAATACATGTTTTCTTTTCCATCAGCGACTTCCCCAAAAGCACTTGAATGAAACTAATGCAATTAAAAGTATAGTTTGTATAAAGTGTCACAGATGTGTTGTATGCATAGAAATCTAAATTGATTTATTTTGTATGTGTTAAGTAGGAAAGGCAAGTTTATTTGTAGAGCACATTTCATACACAAGACAAATCAAAGCTTCACAGCAGGAAAAATGCTTTCAAATCACAAATAAATTACAGAAACAGAAATACAATCAAATTAACTAGATTAAAAATTAAATAAAGAACACCTACCCACAAAGGGTAACGTGTTTTGGAGTCCAATTCCCTTTTAAATCAATCCAACTGATTGTCTAAACTAATGAAATCACAAACAAAAGAGAAGAGTGCAAAGAAAAAATCCTTTCAGTCAAACACAGCTAAACAAAACTGTTTTTATCTTAGATTTGAACATTGTCATAGTAGAACCTGTCCTGACTCTGGCACCAGCAGGAGGCCGGTCCATGTTTAGTCCTGACTCTGGCACCAGCAGGAGGCCGGTCCATGTTTAGTCCTGACTCTGGCACCAGCAGGAGGCCGGTCCATGTTTAGTCCTGACTCTGGCACCAGCAGGAGGCCGGTCCATGTTTAGTCCTGACTCTGGCACCAGCAGGAGGCCGGTCCATGTTTAGTCCTGACTCTGGCACCAGCAGGAGGCCGGTCCATGTTTAGTCGTGACTCTGGCACCAGCAGGAGGCCGGTCCCTGAGGTCCTCAGAGTCTGAGATGGTTCATATGGCACTAACATGTCTGAGATGTACTTTGGTGCTAGGCCATGGAGAGACTTGTACACAAGCAGAGCTGCTTTAAAGTCTATTCTCTGAGCCACAGGGGGCAGTGCAGAGACCTGAGAACAGGACTAATGTGATGGTACTTCCTGGTTCTGGTCAGGACTAATGTGATGGTACTTCCTGGTTCTGGTCAGGACTAATGTGATGGTACTTCCTGGTTCTAGTCAGGACTAATGTGATGGTACTTCCTGGTTCTGGTCAGGACTAATGTGATGGTACTTCCTGGTTCTGGTCAGGACTAATGTGATGGTACTTCCTGGTTCTGGTCAGGACTAATGTGATGGTACTTCCTGGTTCTTGTCAGGACTAATGTGATGGTACTTCCTGGTTCTAGTCAGGACTAATGTGATGGTACTTCCTGGTTCTAGTCAGGACTAATGTGATGGTACTTCCTGGTTCTAGTCAGGACTAATGTGATGGTACTTCCTGGTTCTTGTCAGGACTAATGTGATGGTACTTCCTGGTTCTGGTCAGGACTAATGTGATGGTACTTCCTGGTTCTTGTCAGGACTAATGTGATGGTACTTCCTGGTTCTGGTCAGGACTAATGTGATGGTACTTCCTGGTTCTGGTCAGGACTAATGTGATGGTACTTCCTGGTTCTGGTCAGGACTAATGTGATGGTACTTCCTGGTTCTGGTCAGGACTAATGTGATGGTACTTCCTGGTTCTGGTCAGGACTAATGTGATGGTACTTCCTGGTTCTAGTCAGGACTCGAGCAGCAGCGTTCTGGATGTACTGCAGCTGTTTTACAGCTCGTTTGGAGAGACCAGTGAGCGGCCGTTACAGTCTAATCTACTGGAGACAAACACATGGATAAGTCTCTCCAAATCTGGTTTTGACACTATATTTTTGATTTTGGCAATGTTTTTTAGATGGTAAAAAGCTGCTGATGTTATTGATTTGATGTGACACTTTCTCTTTGTTTCTGTGGCCAAAAACGATGATTTCATTTAACTCATCATTAAATCATTTCATTTAAGTACATTTAACTCTTATTTCAAAATTTCTAAAAAATATTTATGTAATAGTTTTGTAAATGAATATTGAATTTAAATTTTGAATGGTCTCCTCTGGGATCCCCCCGGAGGAGTTAGAGGAAGTGTCTGCGGAGTAGGAAGTCTGGGAGTCCCTGCTCAGACTGCTGCCCCCGCGACCCGGCCCCGGATAAAGCGGCAGAAGATGGATGGATGGAATTTTGAATGACTTCTCGTAAGGTTATTTATTATATTTATTTAATTTGGCTTTAAAGTGACCTTTGTGTGGTGATTTCAGAGTTTACCCAGCTCTCAATTGTTTGTCCTGAAGAATATTACTCACCTCAAACTGCACTAAAACACTTTGTTTTTTGTCCTGAGGAATGTTACTCACCTCAAACTGCACTAAAACACATATTTATTTTGGTACTGAGGGATGTTACTCACCTCAAACTGCTCTGACACACATATTGTTTTGTCCTGAGAGATATTACTCCACAAAACACAATCTGTTGACCTCACCTGACAAATACTCCCATTAAGCTGCACTGAGACCTTTAACTGAGACACAAAGGTGAAAAATGTTTCTGCAGCTGAACTTGAATTTCCTTCTAGATCAATAAAGTATCTATTTATCTATCTCATGATAATAGATGATGTGCAGATGAATTGTGTGCGAGTTGAGTTTAGTAGTGCCAAATGAACAAATGATAACTACACCACAAATTAAACACCTCTGCCATTATATTACATCTGGGCTCTTTCACTTTTATCATCGGCACTAAAGCAATGCAGTTTCTTCTTTTACAATAAAACATTATAGTCTTTGTGTTAAATCTCCACAGAACTTCATCACAGCCCCTATGGAACCCTCTAAAGCATTAGATGAGTGCTCTCTGTACTTTAATTAAAGCTGCCGTATCAGTCAGGTGGTGCCTGGGGGAGGTATCAGTGGGGTCCCTCCAGCTCCAGATAAGGCTCAGGGTAATGCTCCACAGAAACATTAGAGCCGAGCTGTAAAAGTGACTTAAGGCTATCATTAATTCTCACAATATGAAGGGCACATGCTGGGGCCCATATGGGGAGAGCCAGGGAGGATAACATGGGAAGTGTAGGCTGGAGGTTAAAGTATTTTAAGATTGTAAGTCATTTATACCCGTCTGTTATTCATATGTTGGTGCTATTAGACATATATTGTACTGCCCTGCAAAGGAAAGGTAACTATTTTGTCCAAATTGAGACCAAAAACTGTCCATCATCTAAATTTGCTGTAACAACAAATCTGTCACTGATTACTTTATTTATTTTATTATTTATTTAGACAGGAACAGTGCACATTATACATTAACCTTAACAGGAAAACACAGTGACAGCAGCTCAGAAGTACTTTTCTGCTGTGCAGTTATTGCAGTTTGACTTTGGTCTAACTCTGTGTGGATGTCACTGTACGACATATTTGAAGGTCAAAGGTGAGATTAGTGATGACGGGTGTGATTGATAAAAATGTACTGGTCATAAGGTTACATGATTATTGGTGTACATACTCAAAACATCAAAGGTTGTTCCCTTTATGATGCATCATTCTTTATTTGATCATCTGTGTAAATATGGACACAATATTGTTCTAGTTTAACTTTGCCAGAAAGATGACTCGCAATATTTGTGACAATATTTGACAATCAATTCAGAGAACCACACATTATGAATCTGTCATTACCCAGGTGTCGGTTCAAGGTGCACCAAAGAAAGAAAGTTATATCTCAATTCAAAAAGGAAGCAGAGTTTACTACCGTATTTTCTGGACTATAAGTCGCACCTTTTTTCATAGTTTTGGCCGGGGTGCGACTTATATTTATATATATACTTATATACTTACACTTATATTTATACTTATATACTTATATTTATACTCCGGAGCAACTTATATGTCATACTATTGTTATTTTCACACTTGCAACAGCATTTCATATTTCAGTGCAACTTATATATGCATGTTTTGGCTGGTGCGACTTATAGTCCGGAAAATACATAAAAGAGTTTCCTATTAAATTGACTGGATTTAAATTACCAAAAGCACTACCAAAAGAATAAGGTAAATCATCTCTTGTATCCATAGCGATTCGTCTAGGATATTCTGTCTCGTATCACGAGTTTATTCATTAAGTTTCAAGTCTTTTGATCAAAAAACAAACAAAACAACAACAACAAACGTCTTCATGGATATGTTTAATGCCGTACTGTATGTACTGCACTGTAGAACATACTAAGCTGACCCTCCAGAAAAGCTGCACAGCGTCTTTAAAAATCATGATGTCACTAACGCTGTTGTCAGGAGACTTCACTTTCTGCCATTACAATAAAGAGAGCGGATAATAAGTTACAGATCTGGAAAATTCATTTATCAGTGGCATTGCTTCCGAGAATACACTGGCAATAAGGATATCCCTGTCGCCTAGCAACTCCTGGAGATAAAATTGGACAGCAGCCAAGCATGAAAGTCATTCCTGGGAGAGACGGTGGAGCGCGGCGTCTTTAGTCCTCGTGTTATGGCCCAGCTGTGGATTGGAAACACTGATAGTTTGGAAAGTTCCCGTGCATTGTGGGTTAAAAATGTATTTAATTTACTTTGGGTGAATTGACCTAAGTGTGCACTATAACATAATGGTTTTAATTTTCTTTTAGAACTGCATTGGGAAATGGCAGCAGTTAAACAGGCGCCAAGGTATTTGCCAAAAGGAGAAAATGAACAAAAATAATACTGAAATATTAATGACTAGCTCACTTTATTCCCCACTGTATCAGAGAATAAAGATCTGTGTGAACCTATAGGAAACTCACATCCTTCACGCAGCAATGACGTGGTAATATCTTACTTTATTCACACAGTTTGGAATGATTATGTCACTGACTTTGTCTCTGAGGCAGTAGAAAACACGTGTTTTTCTGTATTTGGATGATCGTGGAGTTCCACTCAATTCCACCCAACCAGGAAGTCTCCTCTGTGTTTTTAAAATGTTTAAAGGCTCATTTGTTTAGAGCTTTTCTGCACCCATATTGCGTTCATATGATGGGAACGATTGGCTTTTGAGCTGTTAAACATCTTCTTTTCTATAGTTTCCAGATTACTACAACTGAAGCTTACACCGATTTCTACAGTATTTAACATCCTAAACTCTCCATTAGTTCAACATTAGTGAAACGTGTATGAGGATGACACGATCTCTGTCCATGGGCTACAGAATGATGAAGAATTAGAATCATTGCCATCGTTTTATACAATAGAAATAATTAAAGGTGTGTCATTATGTGTCACAGTTGATCTTGTGTTGATGATGAGAGAGTGACCGCTGCACAAAGAGAGTGACCGCTGCACAAAGAAAAGAGAGTGACCGCTGCACAAAGAGAGTGACCACTACACAGAGAGAGTGACCACTGCACAAAGAGAGTGACCGCTGCACAAAGAGAGTGACCGCTGCACAAAGAGAGTGACCACTGCACAAAGAGAGTGACCGCTGCACAAAGAGAGTGACCGCTGCACAAAGAGAGTGACCACTGCACAAAGAGAGTGACCACTGCACAAAGAGAGTGACCACTGCACAAAGAGAGTGACCGCTGCACAAAGAGAGTGACCACTGCACAAAGAGAGTGACCACTGCACAAAGAGAGTGACCGCTGCACAAAGCCTCCTCCAGCTCAAACACTCTCTCACAGGTCCAGATCTGGAGGACATTAGCTTCTGCTTCTCCTCAGATGTTTCCTCTGCTCGATGACAATGATTTTGACCCTTCTCAGACACACTATCTTTTCCATGACCACGGGATTTGTCTTTCCACATGGACGTTTCAGAAATGGGAAGCCACTCACTGTTACTACTCTTAACAAGGGTTATTGTTTTAGATGAGGAATAAGAACTGTCCCAGCTTCATATATATGTTGACTGTTTGACTGTCATGATGAAAATAGCACATCTCAATGAAAATGAAAAAGGGAGATACTTCAAGAATACATGCTGCGCTTTGCTTTACATACATGATATATACTTTGACAACTCAGCAGCGCAGGCACAACAAACGTTTGTGGACATGTCCATCAAGCGTCCTCGTCCACACGCGCTCGGTACAGACACTTAAAGCAGAAGCTAATGTTAAGCTTTATTAGCATCGCCAGAGGATGAACATGGAAGTTTAATGTTTTACAAACACCAGCTGACTGAAACAAAGTGCTCACTGCACAGTCTGGAGTCATTTCTTGGAGTCGACTGGTTCCTCCTGATGGCGCTGATCCCTTCCTGGCAACAAACTGAGTCTTTGGGAATGTTAGAGAAGAAGAATCCTTTCTTTTGAGACTCATTATTGAGACTTACCGCACAGAAATCAGACGGCATAGCACCTTCCGTCCTCAAGAAGGCGTTCACAACCATTTCACTGACACTTACACGTGTTATTCCATCAAACAAAGTCGCTCTGTCGCCGCAGACACATGAGGCACAAGCAGCTTCTTCTACAAAATACATAAAAAAACATCAGGGCTGATTTACTATTACTCTACATACACGTGATGTGCATTATATCGAATAAGCCATGGAATTTAAAAGACTTCAAACTCGACGACATTATACAACTACACAGCACTTTATTGCCTCCATTACTGAACGCTCATAAATAACTCCTCGCTACATATTGCTTTACCGTCTCGTGCAAACATCGCTGCGGCTACGTTTAGAGCGCCGCCATTTGTCTCCATTCCTATCTCCTTAATTCGCTTAGACAAAATGTTCATTAAAAGTGGCCCTGGGTTGTTTTTATATCTCCGTGTTGGTGTAGCTACATGGATCACGGTCCAAGTGGTAAATTGATCTGTTTGGGGCCTCATCCTATCTCCTCTTATTTAATAATGCAGCAGATTCAAACAGCCAGAGGAGCTCTTTTCCTGCTCACTTGAGATCGTCTGATTGAAACTTGCTGAAAATGCTACAAAGGTTCGCAGCGGCTGGATTTATTTCCCTGTGGGCGGAGCGAGCGATAGCGGCAGGAGCACGCTGGAAGATGAACTCCACATCGCGCCATAATGGGAGCGTCGTTTGGCCTTAAATTGCAGCTCGCTCTTGAGTAAGATCTGCTGTTTGTGGATGTGGTTTGTGCTGGGAAGTGAGAAGAACATGTTGTGTATGAGAAATAGTCCTGTGGTTGTGGCGGTCACTGAAAAGAGCGAGCGTTAAAGAGCTGATAAGATCGGAGATGTTCACAGCATGTTTTAGAGATTAGATTAGAATTCAAAACAACTAAAGTAGATGATCAACCATTAAAATGTAAAGGAAATGTCTTTAAAATAAGTATTCAAAGGTATTTGTCCCAATACCCACACTCTGTATTTACCTAAAGTGTATGAAGTGTGTGAAGTAAAAATAAAAGGTGAAAGTGATGAACAGCTGTGGGACAGTGGCTGAACTGCTGTTAAAGAACACACAATAATTGCCTTTCTTTGTATTGTTATTGGCAGTTATATTATTGGTTATTATATCTCCACCAATGGCGTTACAAAACAGTGAAACAGTTAATGAATTGGCCATAAATAATAATATATATTTACAATTGATACAGTGCTGTTCAAAGTTGCAAAGATTTAAGCTGCAAAACATTCCAGTGAAATGCATGATGGGAACTATACTACCCGCTCTGTGCTTCCAGCAAGTGTGGAGCAAAGTATACTTAAGTAAAAAACATGCACTCTCCAGCTCCTCATCGTGAACGCACATTTGAAGTGCACAAGATACGGACACAAGGAACAGTTCTGGCTCCTTAGATGTTCTTCACTTATTGAGCTTGGATGACATAGACTTGATATTAAAGTCACTGAAGTCATGTCAAATTAGTGATCCGTCTCTTCTTAAGTTATCAGGACTTGATCTAATATAGAAGTGTACAGTATTTCACAAAAACATGGTTCTCAGTTTTCCCGCCCACATAAATCCGACAGCTTTTGGTTAATACTTTACAAGCCGGTCCCGCTCACACTGAACCATCTGTGCAGCCTGGATGCAGCTACAGTTGAACATTACGCCGCTCAAACAAGCTGCTCTAAATAGTGCTGCCTCTGGGGTCGTGTGTGTAGGTAAACTGCTCCTGACACACCCTGCAGCTGACAGGCGTGACAGGCGTCCAAAGAGACTTCACAGAGAAATCACAGCAACACAATCTCTCACTTTGACTTGAAGCTCGGGTAACAGACTTTTAGAAACGTGAAAGGAAGACATAGGAATTAAAACTACCTCCTTGATCCCACAAACCTTTTGGCACAACGATATTTAAATGCATTAACTTTTTTGGCCACTTGTAGCTCATCTGTAGAAAGACCTTTTCTGTCTAACCAGTTTGTACTGATCTATCTCTATTATCTCTGTCCATATATCTGTCTATTGTGACTGATAAAAGTACATTTTGTTTTGAGATGCATATTTTTACTCATGTAATGCTACATATTGTTGAAATTCTAGACCTTTGAATCATTCTATGTCTTGTCTTAAAACACATCATGTCTTTACATCCAAACAGTTACATATTTATATTTGATCATATTATTTTGAAGTGCCTTGAGAAATACAACTTTAAAGCACCAGTAAAAGCTCCACCACATACATTTTTTATAAAAACAAATAGAAAACAACAACAGCATGTTTGTTCCTGTTGGATACTTTTATTGCACCGAAAAACTGTGAGCGCCACAAATCTGACTATAACTGTCCTTTTTTGTTTCTAGGGGGGAAATTGGCTTTACAATTCCACATTATGGCATAAAACACCTTTATCTCTGATCTGAAGTATGTTTTATTCTTTTAGTTCTTCAATATTTAAAACAAAACAGAAAACAAAAACACAGAACACAAAAAGACAAAATAGACAAGTCATCCAACGTCTGTGTTCCATTTAGTCCAAAGAAAGGTTCATGTCATGAGTCCTGGACCGTCCCGGCCTGTACTGGACCGTCCCGGCCTGTCCTGGACCGTCCCGGCCTGTCCTGGACCATCCCTGCCTGTCCTGGACCCATCCCGGCCTGTACTGGACCACCCCGGCCTGTCCTGGACCATCCCTGCCTGTCCTGGACCCATCCCGGCCTGTCCTGGACCATCCCTGCCTGTCCTGGACCCATCCCGGCCTGTCCTGGACCATCCCTGCCTGTCCTGGACCCATCCCGGCCTGTACTGGACCACCCCACCCTGTACTGGACCGTCCCGGCCTGTTGCCCCGGCCTGTACTGGACCGTCCCGGTCTCTTGTCTTGTGAGGGAACATTCCAGTGCTTGTGCTCCATGTGGTTGTGGTTTGAGGGCCACACTAATGCACTTGTGACGCAACATGCTGGAAACTGCACAAGCTTCCAGAAGGTTCTTGTGGCCAGTGGAGCAAAAACAGGCTCGTGACGGGACAGGAGCGGCTCAAATGCAGCAATGGCGCCATCTGGAGGCGGAAGTAGATATTACAAAAAGACATACTAACCCAGTTTTATCCTGAGATGTTTGCACGACTTTTAACGGTGACACAACGGTTAAGTTAGCATTACTGTCTGACAGCAAGAAGGTCTCAGGTTCAATTCCCGCCCTAGACAGTCACGTGGAGGTTTGATGGGGTTTCTCTGCCAGTTTGCAACATTTACCTTGTCTGCCTAAAATGACAATTGCAGTCTTGACAAGATCTGCCTGACTCTTCCAGGTTTGTCTACAAGGTTCCAATTGAATGTGCATTTAAGTCAGGAAAAATGTATATATAAGATAAAAATATATGCTTCTTCCCCTTCTGTGGCCAATACAAAGCCTTTCATTTTGACTTATGCTCTTGCAATATTGTTACTTACAGGTATAATCTATGACACACAAGATTTCATATTTTGGAGAGGCATCTTGATTGCAAAAGAATAAATTAAATGTTACTCAGACGTGCATGAATCACTCTAAATACAACTTTGTATGAGAAATATAACATGGCCAAACCAAAAGCTTCTAAATGTCAATACATTCGCCCAATATGTCTCATTTAATAACAATATATTTAAATTAGCTATTACAGTAGAAGTTTTCTGGTGTGTGCAGCATCCAGACATTTTCACAACTGAACGTGACTAAACGTCTGGGAACCATTTACAACTACAAGACAAAAGACACTTAACTACACAGTACACTTCAAATGTATTATACAAGTAGAATGTAGGTGTATTATTGTGTAAAGAAAGAAATCCAGGCTGGATTTGTGTGATACATTTCCTGATTGGTCAGTTATTCCTGAAGAAGGGGAGCAACAGCCGTAAGTGTTTTCATCTGACAGAAACTCAGCAGCAGAGATGAAAAGATGACTAAAGCGTGCATAAAAACACAGTTGAGCTTTTGCAGTGGCTTTATAGTCTCCTTTTCTTGTGAAATTAGGGTCAGTGACCTCGCTTTCTTGAATATTAAAGCCAGTAGGTCTTTTAACATCGCAGTGTTTGATATTGATCATGTTTTAGAGTCGGAGAGGAGACACACGCAGAACAAGTGAGGTCGAGTTCTGTTATTAAAGAACTCACTGACTGCACTTAATACAAGGCCCAAGTTGATTAAATATTGATTGGTAAGTAAATGTCTGAACTTGTGTCATGTGGGTGGGGTTTTGGGACCTGGAGTGGAGCGTTTTATGGGAAGAGTCAAATCCAGCACCATTAGCTGGACGAAGGAACAAACCGAAAGAGGAAAAGAGCATTTAAAGCACTCGTTATGTGCCATTGCTCGGAATATAGATCTTCAAAAACAAGACATGCTAAATGTTAATATTGTCGTTTGGGGATTAGTGCACAAAGGTCAAGTTTGTGAGGTCAGCAAATCACTGATGATGCAAACAGCTTTGAGGTTTAGTTCTTGACACTTTCTAAAGAGAACGAAATGAAACAAAAAAAGTGTTCTCTGTCTTCACACATGAAGAAAGGCGACTTTTTTACTGATATAAATTGTGGAACTGAAGGAACGTTAGGCCAAAGGAATAATATGACGAATTAGTGGGCCCAATTTTGAACACAATTGTGATTCAGAACAAGCACATTCTCGAGTTACAGTTGAACGCAGTGGTCAGAGAAGGGTCATGTGAATGCAGAGGAATTTACATCTTCTAGTACATTTAAAGTCTTTCAAGAACAGATAATCCATTTTACAAACAGTGTTATATCATGAAACTAAAATCACACAATACCAACCAGGCAACAGATAAATATAGGCTAATTAATAATAGCATAACAAAACAGCCTGATGTATTTTTAAAAGCCCTGGCAGCACTTTACACTGATAAATTATGACTTATGAAAAGTTTTATAGCACAAATTCATGATGTTCATATTGTCTCAGCTCTCGTGAGGTCAAAGTTACATTATCAGTGTAAACAACATGTACAAAACTGTCCTTTTCAGTGTCATATTATATTTGAGGCATAAGTCGTAGTCATAAAATAGTAAAAATGTGCAGAACTGGAACGACTCAACAACAGAATGTTTTCATTTACCAACAATGTCATATTTTCACTCTTCCAAGAATCTTGATTTCTTCCTTATAATTTCCCTTTCCTTTTAACATTTATTACAACTCTTTTGTTCGTTTTAGGCCACGTTGTGCATATGTTTCTCATCTTAAACTAAAAAATGTAACTCTATAATACTCCATGACAACATTTGTTCATCTAATATCTTTACGTATGTACTGGTACTGTAAATCGTTTGCTTTACAGTTGTTGTCCAGATGGATCAAATCCTCCGAAACGCCGGCTGTTATTTTGGACCAGAGGTTTTATTAGACAGGACAGTGCGGTGTGGGGATGAGAGAGGGAAAGACATTCAGCAAATCTTCAGAGCCAGAATCCAACCCGTGCTGGATGTGGCCTCCTGCTGCACAATGAGACTGGCACATGTGCGATCCACTCAGCCACCGATCTTGCTATTTTAAGGATGGAGCGCTGCAGAAAAGAGAAGGAGATGCTGCTCCACGCTCCACGCTCCACGCTCCCTCTTCATCAGAGACAATGCACACGACATTTCCTGAGACTTTATGATTGAGTTGACCATTGAGTTCACGTCCAGTGGTATTTGACTGTGAGGGTCTGTACTTCACACACAAACCAGAGCTCACAGTTCCCAGCGCTCCTGAACCTTGTTTGCAGCGCCACAGACATTTGTGAAACCGCTGAATATTTCCACATCATTAGAATGTTGTTTTGAAGAGTGAGGTTTAAAAGCTGCATGTGAAGACTCTCAACAGGTCTGATAATCACTTCCACCGCAGCGTTATGAGAAGCAGATGTGGCTAATTCAAATGAGAGAGTGAATGTTCTTTGTTTCCCTGCCAGAACGTGTCGACTAACAGCAGCGAGGAAACGGCACAATCACAGGCTGTGGGTGTTCTCCATGTTGACTTTATACATCGTGGAGTGAAGCGTGGCAAAGAAAAATCAGCTTTGATATTAAACCCAAACTAACTTTACTAATGTTCTTTCTGATGCAAGTACCATGTGTGTGCAAGTACCATGTGTCCGCCACTAGATGTCACTGTTTCACTGTGGGTGTTTCTCAGTTCCCAGGATCTTTCTTTTTACAACAGCTGTAGTGCATTGTGGGCAATTTGAAGTGTTCGGAGGTGCTTGGTAGTGTGACTAGTTGAGATCCAGCAGTTCATTTGTTCAACTGCTCTTTTATTGACTTTAATTTTTGTTATTTTGTTCTGAACTTTTGCACTGCTGCTAAAAAAACTTGATGGTTGTTGTAAATTGTTGGTGTTCCTTCCAAAGCTCGAGATAAAAGTTATGCAGATGACATCACAACGGTCGTATTTTAGCTGTGAGTGTCAAAAAAAGAGAAAATAGAGAGTCAGTGAGGAATAATGACATTTTCTCCACTTCTTTAAGAGCTCAAATCACAAATAAAATGTGAAAGAGCTGCTACAGTCTAACAACAAATATACCGTATAAAGTTAATTTTAGTAAAACAATTCGTCCCACAAAAAATAAAAAAAACACTTTTTGTCAGTTGTACTTCCTATAAAAATATCATTAGATGAAAGGACTTTAAGCCGTAAAGAGTTGGTGGAGGTTCAACATTTGTTTTTCTTGCCAACACAGTAAATCTCACAGTTATACAGGCCCCGCCCTCTGAAATGATGACATAATGACGTCAGACAACTGCAAAATAAACTATTATTAAGCAGCCACAAAACAATGTTCTACTTCCTGTCTGTTTCTATAACGGTCACTAGAGGGCACCATTACTCCAGCTCATCTCATCTTCTTCTGTCAGAAACACAAGAGAAACACTGAAGCTGAGGTTTGTGTCAGTCACAGTGGAAGTTTCCTCTCTTCATGTCCCACATAAGGACTCATTTGTCTTTTACAGTAAATGAGTTTTTTTATATTTTCTCACTCGTGTCCAAATGAACATAGAGAATAGTGTTTTGTGTTCTGCAATAAAACATGCATTGACGTGAGATTCATGGTTATAAGTTTATATTTTGCCTTACACCACGAACAAGAGGCTGAACAAAGAGGAATTACACCTTGTACGACTTGTGCCTTCATCCCAGCGACATTGAAGACTGGATCTTTCCATGTAATTAGAATTATTTTTATAATCATATTACTGTAGTTACTGAGTCGTCCCACACACACTTTCCATGGCCCACAGACACATAACAGCACTGCAAATATTGTAAATAACTTAACTGAGCCTTAAACTGTTTCAATAATTACATTTTGCATTAAAGACAAATCAAATATCCTACTAAAAACAGTGACTAAAGAAGCATTTTTTTTTGCATCCTTTGTACTTTTACATAAGTGCAAATTTTCTAGCACTTTTACTTTTAAATTAGTACATTTTCAGCCATTACTGTAACTGTATTTCTACTGTACTCTTTCCTTGAAGCCACGAGAGTACAAGCTCTTATTTATAAAAAAAAAAAAAAAAACTGCAAAAATATATACTTTTCTTATGGTGATCTTTTAAAATAGTGTTGCATTATCATAATTTAAACTTAAACAGCTGAGGCAAATTGTAGCTTCTTTGTAATTCCCCTTGAAGCAAAACAAAAGAGTCATTTTAAAAAAAGAAAAAAATCACTTTTATATTTCAAACTGCACTTACGTTCTTCCCCTGGGCACAGCTCCACTCGCATGTTATTACCGCTGTATCACCACTGAATTTTAATTTCTCTAATAAACATCTCCATGTAGCTTGACCCAGTGCCACATTCCAGCAGCACTCTCCATTTCCATCTTAAAATAAATCCACTCCCGAACCATCTGTCCCTTTTATTCCTCCTTTAACTTGCCTGACTTAACTCGCCGCTGCCCTCACGGTGTCATTGGCAAAGGAATGTTTTAACCATTCACCTCCTCCCGTAAAAAACACCCCTACCCCTACACACACACACACACACACACACACACACACACACACACACACACACACACACACACACACTTACACGGCGGGGCGGAGATGGACTCGTATCCAAACACTTAATTCAATTTGTCAACGCCATGCAGGGGGGTTTGGAGTGGGCTAATTTGTGTTAATGAGCGGTAATAAAGTCATCGCTCTCCAAAGGGGCGTGTGGAAATGGGGCGCAGTGGCCATTGACGTGGCCTGCTTTCCTGCGTCCGTCCGAAAGCAGCGAAACCTGGTCTTTTCATTGTATTGTGAGCCTAATTAGATGACTTTTTGTGGGGGTAATATTGTGGCCATCTGGTAGCGGGGCGGTGCAGCGGGGACAGGGGAGTGGGTTGGGGGGACTGCGATGGGTGCCCAGGGTGGAATAGGGGTGTTCTCCTGTCTGTCTGTCCTCCCCCGGGTCAATAGCTCCGGCCGGGGAAGGTTGTGTCCACAGACGAGGCCTTTCAAACCAGCAGAAGTGGAGGGAGATGGATGGGTTCGGGTGGAAAGAGGGTGTTGAAGAGAGGCTCCGCCCACTTTGAGAGGAGTCAGAGTGAAGAAGAGGAGGAGGAGGAGGAGGAGGAGGAGGGGGCAGAGGATGAAGAGCTGGGGTCGGGAAGAGTGTTAAGTGATACAGCTTTCACTAAGGAGAAGTTTCAGGTAAAGTACGCGACTCTATGTCACTTTTCTGGTGGAGGGTCTCAGCACTGTCTCCATGGAGATAAGATAAGAGCCTTTGTGTTGTCCCGTAGGAGAAATGTGTCTCGGAACAACACACTCACCATTAAACAAAGCCAGAGACCAGAATAACCATCAGTAACACATCATCGGCCGACCTATGAGTGAAGTATTTCCATGTATTTCACCGTCTTAAGTTTCATTTTGATTGCACTTTCTCAGCCCATTTGCAGTTTTGATTGCACGTTTCCTAAGGCCTTTGTGCAGTTTGGATTCAAACGCTTCTGATGTGTTCTTTTTGCTAAACTGTGAGTAGATTTAACCCTTCAAAAGCGCTTGTATAAATGTGCGTGTTACGTTTATGATCTACAAAAGTCTTTGAAGTGGAAATGAAAAAAATGCTGAACTTTCTGCTGTTTGTGAAAGTTTGTGTTTTATTCCTAAAGTATATTTAAGTAATAGTGAATGTAAATGTTGTTACTTTTAATGGCAGTTGACAGCAAACTGAAACGCCACCTGCTGTAGTTGTACGTCTTCAAAGTATGTGTTTTACGCTGTACCATATTCTTTTTAATATAAAAAAGGGAGAAAGAGCAAATAAAAATCCACGTTAGAATTGATGAATGAAAATACTGACCTGTAACTTGGCCTGTAGTGTCTTTAGAAGTTTAATGCCCTACATGGAACATTTTAGCCAACGCAATAATGTCTCCATGGTGACAAGCGGGTGCAGACATAAAAGCTTGTGCATCTTTTAATGTAATTCTATTCTATGAGTTTGATTTTCGTGAATAACTCTCTAATTACTCGTAAACGTAAGTGTAATATTTTTCTGCAGAATTGAAGAAAACAAAAATGTGACATGCAAAGTGGCATTTAACATATTTGCATATTATTTAGACATGTTATTCTCTCTTTCAGCCTCATGGCAAAGTCCGAACACGTGGCCCAGTTCAGTCTGACTCCTCCTGAACGCTCCAAGTGGCACCGATGTTGTGTTAGGAACGTGCACGTGAGGAGGGCGTGCACGTGAGGAGGGCGTGCACATGAGGAGAGTGTGCACGTGAGTAGGGCGTGCAAGTGAGGAGGGCGTGCACGTGAAGAGGGTGTGCACGTGAAGAGGGTGTGCACGTGAGGAGGGCGTGCACGTGAAGAGGGCGTGCACGTGAAGAGAGCGTGCACGTGATGAGAGCGTGCACGTGATGAGAGCGTGCACGTGAGTAGGGCGTGCATGTGAGGAGGGCGTGCACGTGAGGAGGGCGTGCACGTGAGGAGAGCGTGCACGTGAAAAGGGCGGGCATGTGAGGAGGGCGTGCACGTGAAGAGGGCGTGCACGTGACGAGGGCGTGCACGTGACGAGGGCGTGCACGTGAGGAGAGCGTGCACGTGAAGAGAGCGTACACGTGAAGAGAGCGTGCACGTGAGGAGGGCGTGCACGTGAAGAGAGCGTGCATGTGAAAATAGCGTGCATGTGAAAATAGCGTGCACGTGAGGAGGGCGTGCACGTGAGGAGAGCGTGCACGTGAAAAGGGCGGGCACGTGAGGAGAGCGTGCACGTGAGGACCTGAGGAGGGCGTGCGCGTGAAGAGGGCGTGCACGTGAGGAGGGCGTGCACGTGAGGAGAGCGTGCACGTGAGGAGAGCGTGCTCGTGAGGAGAGCGTGCACGTGAAGAGAGCGTGCACGTGAGGAGAGCGTGCACGTGAGGAGGGCGTGCACGTGAGGAGAGCGTGCACGTGAGGAGAGCGTGCACGTGAGGAGAGCGTGCTCGTGAGGAGAGCGTGCACGTGAAGAGAGCGTGCACGTGAGGAGAGCGTGCACGTGAGGAGGGCGTGCACGTGAGGAGAGCGTGCACGTGAGGAGAGCGTGCACGTGAGGAGAGCGTGCACGTGAAGAGAGCGTGCACGTGAGGAGAGCGTGCACGTGAGGAGAGCGTGCTCGTGAGGAGGGCGTGCACGTGAGGAGGGCGTGCACGTGAAAAGGATGGTTGTTACTGAAAAGACAAAAAGTTTCTAGATAAAACAGACCAATAAATATAGAACAATAAATACGGAAAGGGAAAGAAACTGTTCTTGTGGCGGGAGGTTCTAGCTAGCCTCCTGCCTGAGGGGGAGTGGCCTCCTGTCTGAGGGGAGTGGCCTCCTGTCTGAGGGGAGTGGCCTCCTGCCTGAGGGGAGTGGCCTCTGCCTGAGGGGAGTGGCTCAAATAGTTCTGTCCAGGGTGAGAAGGGTCAGTAGTGATCCGACCTGCTCGTCCCAGAGTCCTGCAGACGTACAGGTCCTGCAGACGTACAGGTCCTGCAGACGTACAGGTCCTACAGACGTACAGGTCCTGCAGACGTACAGGTCCTGCAGACGTACAGGTCCTGCAGACGTACAGGTCCTACAGACGTACAGGTCCTGCAGAGATGGAACCTTCTCAGACCTGATTGGCCGAGCATTGGTGGAACACCTTCACTTTTCTGTCTGAAAAAGCAGTTCTAAACCTTTTCTAGAGGTCAAAGAATTCCTGCAGGTGAAAACAAGAAAAGACTGTGAGAACTAGGAACTGGTTAGACTTTAATCATTGCCTTTCACTGTTTGAAAAGCAGGTTCCCCAGCTTCATCTGACAAAATGTTACTTTTGTCACTCACTAAACCTTTTGATCCAGTAAGAGTGACATCAGCAGAAGTACATGAAACTGATAACGATCCACCTCTAAATAGAAGGTTTTAAACATGAGAGATGAGTGTAAAGCACGTGTGATATAGAGCCTGAGGACAGTCCTGAGAGCAGAGGACAGCCCTGAGAGCAGAGGACAGCCCTGAGAGCAGAGGACAGCCCGAGCGCAGAGGACAGCCCTGAGAGCAGAGGACAGTCCCGAGAGCAGAGGACAGTCCCGAGAGCAGAGGACAGTCCCGAGAGCAGTGGACAGTCCCGAGAGCAGAGGACAGTCCCGAGAGCAGAGGACAGTCCCGAGAGCAGAGGACAGTCCAGAGAGCAGAGGACAGTCCCGAGAGCAGCAGAGGACAGCTCTGAGAGCAGAGGACAGTCCCGAGAGCAGAGGACATAGAGCAGAGGACAGCTCTGAGAGCAGAGGACAGTCCCGAGAGCAGAGGACATAGAGCAGAGGACAGCTCTGAGAGCAGAGGACAGTCCCGAGAGCAGAGGACAGTCCAGAGAGCAGAGGACAGCCCTGAGAGCAGAGGACAGTCCAGAGAGCAGAGGACAGCCCCGAGAGAAGAGGAAAACCCCGAGAGCAGAGGACAGTCCCGAGAGCAGAAGACATAGAGCAGAGGACAGTCCCGAGAGCAGAGGACAGTCCCGAGAGCCGAGGACAGTCCCGAGAGCAGAGGACAGTCCCGAGAGCAGCAGAGGACAGTCCAGAGAGCAGAGGACAGTCCCGAGAGCAGTGGACAGTCCCGAGAGCAGAGGACAGTCCCGAGAGCAGAGGACAGTCCCGAGAGCAGCAGAGGACAGCTCTGAGAGCAGAGGACAGTCCTGAGAGCAGAGGACATAGAGCAGAGGACAGTCCCGAGAGCAGAGGACAGTCCCGAGAGCAGAGGACAGTCCCGAGAGCAGAGGACAGTCCTGAGAGCAGAGGACAGTCCCGAGAGCAGCAGAGGACAGCTCTGAGAGCAGAGGACAGTCCTGAGAGCAGAGGACCTAGAGCAGAGGACAGCTCTGAGAGCAGAGGACAGTCCCGAGAGCAGAGGACAGTCCTGAGAGCAGAGGACAGTCCCGAGAGCAGAGGACAGTCCCGAGAGCAGAGGACAGTCCCGAGAGCCGAGGACAGTCCAGAGAGCAGAGGACAGTCCCGAGAGCAGAGGACAGTCCCGAGAGCAGAGGACATAGAGCAGAGGACAGCTCTGAGAGCAGAGGACAGTCCCGAGAGCAGAGGACAGTCCAGAGAGCAGAGGACAGCCCTGAGAGCAGAGGACAGTCCAGAGAGCAGAGGACAGCCCCGAGAGCAGAGGAAAACCCCGAGAGCAGAGGACAGTCCCGAGAGCAGAAGACATAGAGCAGAGGACAGTCCCGAGAGCAGAGGACAGTCCCGAGAGCCGAGGACAGTCCCGAGAGCAGAGGACAGTCCCGAGAGCAGCAGAGGACAGTCCCGAGAGCAGAGGACAGTCCCGAGAGCAGAGGACAGTCCCGAGAGCAGCAGAGGACAGCTCTGAGAGCAGAGGACAGTCCTGAGAGCAGAGGACATAGAGCAGAGGACAGTCCAGAGAGCAGAGGACAGTCCCGAGAGCAGAGGACAGTCCCGAGAGCAGAGGACAGTCCTGAGAGCAGAGGACAGTCCCGAGAGCAGCAGAGGACAGCTCTGAGAGCAGAGGACAGTCCTGAGAGCAGAGGACATAGAGCAGAGGACAGCTCTGAGAGCAGAGGACAGTCCCGAGAGCAGAGGACAGTCCTGAGAGCAGAGGACAGTCCCGAGAGCAGAGGACAGCCCTGAGAGCAGAGGACAGCCCCGAGCGCAGAGGACAGCCCTGAGAGCAGAGGACAGTCCAGAGAGCAGAGGACAGTCCCGAGAGCAGAGGACAGCCCCGAGCGCAGAGGACAGCCCTGAGAGCAGAGGACAGTCCCGAGAGCAGAGGACAGTCCCGAGAGCAGAGGACAGTCCCGAGAGCAGTGGACAGTCCCGAGAGCAGAGGACAGTCCCGAGAGCAGAGGACAGTCCAGAGAGCAGAGGACAGTCCCGAGAGCAGAGGACAGTCCCGAGAGCAGCAGAGGACAGCTCTGAGAGCAGAGGACAGTCCCGAGAGCAGAGGACATAGAGCAGAGGACAGCTCTGAGAGCAGAGGACAGTCCCGAGAGCAGAGGACAGTCCAGAGAGCAGAGGACAGCCCTGAGAGCAGAGGACAGTCCAGAGAGCAGAGGACAGCCCCGAGAGCAGAGGAAAACCCCGAGAGCAGAGGACAGTCCCGAGAGCAGAAGACATAGAGCAGAGGACAGTCCCGAGAGCAGAGGACAGTCCCGAGAGCCGAGGACAGTCCCGAGAGCAGAGGACAGTCCCGAGAGCAGCAGAGGACAGTCCCGAGAGCAGAGGACAGTCCCGAGAGCAGTGGACAGTCCCGAGAGCAGAGGACAGTCCCGAGAGCAGAGGACAGTCCCGAGAGCAGCAGAGGACAGCTCTGAGAGCAGAGGACAGTCCTGAGAGCAGAGGACATAGAGCAGAGGACAGTCCCGAGAGCAGAGGACAGTCCCGAGAGCAGAGGACAGTCCCGAGAGCAGAGGACAGTCCTGAGAGCAGAGGACAGTCCCGAGAGCAGCAGAGGACAGCTCTGAGAGCAGAGGACAGTCCTGAGAGCAGAGGACTTAGAGCAGAGGACAGCTCTGAGAGCAGAGGACAGTCCCGAGAGCAGAGGACAGTCCTGAGAGCAGAGGACAGTCCCGAGAGCAGAGGACAGTCCCGAGAGCAGAGGACAGTCCCGAGAGAAGTGGACAGTCCCGAGAGCAGAGGACAGTCCCGAGAGCAGAGGACAGTCCAGAGAGCAGAGGACAGTCCCGAGAGCAGAGGACAGTCCCGAGAGCAGCAGAGGACAGCTCTGAGAGCAGAGGACAGTCCCGAGAGCAGAGGACATAGAGCAGAGGACAGCTCTGAGAGCAGAGGACAGTCCCGAGAGCAGAGGACAGTCCAGAGAGCAGAGGACAGCCCTGAGAGCAGAGGACAGTCCAGAGAGCAGAGGACAGCCCCGAGAGCAGAGGAAAACCCCGAGAGCAGAGGACAGTCCCGAGAGCAGAAGACATAGAGCAGAGGACAGTCCCGAGAGCAGAGGACAGTCCCGAGAGCCGAGGACAGTCCCGAGAGCAGAGGACAGTCCCGAGAGCAGCAGAGGACAGTCCCGAGAGCAGAGGACAGTCCCGAGAGCAGTGGACAGTCCCGAGAGCAGAGGACAGTCCCGAGAGCAGAGGACAGTCCCGAGAGCAGCAGAGGACAGCTCTGAGAGCAGAGGACAGTCCTGAGAGCAGAGGACATAGAGCAGAGGACAGTCCCGAGAGCAGAGGACAGTCCCGAGAGCAGAGGACAGTCCCGAGAGCAGAGGACAGTCCTGAGAGCAGAGGACAGTCCCGAGAGCAGCAGAGGACAGCTCTGAGAGCAGAGGACAGTCCTGAGAGCAGAGGACTTAGAGCAGAGGACAGCTCTGAGAGCAGAGGACAGTCCCGAGAGCAGAGGACAGTCCTGAGAGCAGAGGACAGTCCCGAGAGCAGAGGACAGTCCCGAGAGCAGAGGACAGTCCCGAGAGCAGAGGACAGTCCCGAGAGCAGAGGACAGTCCAGAGAGCAGAGGACAGTCCCGAGAGCAGAGGACAGTCCCGAGAGCAGAGGACATAGAGCAGAGGACAGCTCTGAGAGCAGAGGACAGTCCCGAGAGCAGAGGACAGTCCAGAGAGCAGAGGACAGCCCTGAGAGCAGAGGACAGTCCAGAGAGCAGAGGACAGTCCAGAGAGCAGAGGACAGCCCCGAGAGCAGAGGAAAACCCCGAGAGCAGAGGACAGTCCCGAGAGCAGAAGACATAGAGCAGAGGACAGTCCCGAGAGCAGAGGACAGTCCCGAGAGCCGAGGACAGTCCCGAGAGCAGAGGACAGTCCCGAGAGCAGCAGAGGACAGTCCCGAGAGCAGAGGACAGTCCCGAGAGCAGAGGACAGTCCCGAGAGCAGAGGACAGTCCTGAGAGCAGAGGACATAGAGCAGAGGACAGTCCAGAGAGCAGAGGACAGTCCCGAGAGCAGAGGACAGTCCCGAGAGCAGAGGACAGTCCTGAGAGCAGAGGACAGTCCCGAGAGCAGCAGAGGACAGCTCTGAGAGCAGAGGACAGTCCTGAGAGCAGAGGACATAGAGCAGAGGACAGCTCTGAGAGCAGAGGACAGTCCCGAGAGCAGAGGACAGTCCTGAGAGCAGAGGACAGTCCCGAGAGCAGAGGACAGTCCCGAGAGCAGAGGACAGTCCCGAGAGCAGAGGACAGTCCCGATAGCAGAGGACAGTTCAATATGCCCCTAATCACCTGCAAACAACAATGATTAACATCGCAGACTGAACAAAGAATTGATTTGACATTTTTTGACAGCCATGGAAAATAAAAATAAACTCTTGTGACTTGTGAATAATACAAAATAACACCAAACTTGATTCCTGACAAACACAAAGATGTCAGCAGTTTCCACGTGTTTAAAAATTCAGCCAATCACAGACATACGAGTGTTTGATTATTAAAAACTAGAAAATGTTACGAATCCCACGAATGGGACTCGTCTGTTTGGACCTTTGACTCTTGAAGTTGTTTGAACCACTTAGTTAGCATTAGTTTGTCTGAAGGAGGCATGACTTAGGAGCTGCAGACAGTGTTATTCATAACCTACACAATATGACCTAATGACCTAGAATCATTTTGAGTTTATTTGCACAAACCTGAACAGAGGCTTCTTCCCATTTGTCTTTAAACTTTGTCTCAGGGACTTAGAACCCCTGCAATGGAAACAAGAGGTGGATACATTTGGAGCAGTTTCATGTTGTTTTTTTATTAAATTTTTTGTGTGTTATTTATCAAACATTGGTTTCCACGGGATGTGTACTTTTTGTCCTTCCCCACGGTCTTGTGCTCTTTGTGTCCTTTTGTTGTTTGAATAGAAAAAATATATATATATATATATATATATAAAAATACACATTATATTTTCCAGATTATAAACCAGGGTACGATTTATACTCCGACTTAAATGTGATATTATTCATTATTTTCACACTGGCAACCGCATTTCACAAGAGGGCGCTCTCGGCTCTAAGCGACGCAGAAGAAGAATCTGCACTTCCTCTTCCTCTGGAGTTTGTGGAGTTGTTTAGAAGTGACACGGAGGAAGAAGAATTCAATGGATTTAGTGATTTGGGGTAAAACTGATGCTCTGGTAAACTTGTTAGCATGTTCTTTATGCTATAGTTATCTGAATAACTGTTCATATGTTACGTTAACATACCAGACACTTACCACAGTTCTGTCTGTGCCTCATGTAGCTGAAGGTGTTAGCGTTAGCATACGTCATGTAGCTGAAGGTGTTAGCGTTAGCATACGTACACCGCATCATGTAGCTGAAGGTGTTAGCGTTAGCATACGTCATGTAGCTGAAGGTGTTAGCGTTAGCATACGTATACCGGATCATGTAGCTGAAGGGGTTAGCGTTAGCATACGTCATGTAGCTGAAGGTGTTAGCGTTAGCATACGTCATGTAGCTGAAGGTGTTAGCGTTAGCATACGTCATGTAGCTGAAGGTGTTAGCGTTAGCGTACGTCATGTAGCTGAAGGTGTTAGCGTTAGCATACGTCATGTAGCTGAATGTGTTAGCATTAGCATACGTCATGTAGCTGAAGGTGTTAGCGTTAGCATACGTCATGTAGCAGAAGGTGTTAGCGTTAGCATACGTCATGTAGCTGAAGGTGTTAGCGTTCGCATACGTCATGTAGCTGAAGGTGTTAGCGTTAGCATACGTACACCGCATCATGTAGCTGAAGGTGTTAGCGTTAGCATACGTCATGTAGCTGAAGGTGTTAGCGTTAGCATACGTCATGTAGCTGAAGGTGTTAGCGTTAGCGTACGTACACCGCATCATGTAGCTGAAGGTGTTAGCGTTAGCATACGTCATGTAGCTGAAGGTGTTAGCGTTAGCATACATCATGTAGCTGAAGGTGTTAGCGTTAGCATACGTCATGTAGCTGAAGGTGTTAGCGTTAGCGTACGTCATGTAGCTGAAGGTGTTAGCGTTAGCATACGTACACCGCATCATGTAGCTGAAGGTGTTAGCGTTAGCATACGTCATGTAGCTGAAGGTGTTAGCGTTAGCATACGTCATGTAGCTGAAGGTGTTAGCGTTAGCGTACGTACACCGCATCATGTAGCTGAAGGTGTTAGCGTTAGCATACGTCATGTAGCTGAAGGTGTTAGCGTTAGCATACGTCATGTAGCTGAAGGTGTTAGCGTTAGCGTACGTACACCGCATCATGTAGCTGAAGGTGTTAGCGTTAGCATACGTCATGTAGCTGAAGGTGTTAGCATTAGCATACGTCATGTAGCTGAAGGTGTTAGCGTTAGCATACGTCATGTAGCTGAAGGTGTTAGCGTTAGCGTACGTACACCGCATCATGTAGCTGAAGGTGTTAGCGTTAGCATACGTCATGTAGCTGAAGGTGTTAGCATTAGCATACGTCATGTAGCTGAAGGTGTTAGCGTTAGCATACGTCATGTAGCTGAAGGTGTTAGCGTTAGCGTACGTACACCGCATCATGTAGCTGAAGGTGTTAGCGTTAGCATACGTCATGTAGCTGAAGGTGTTAGCGTTAGCATACGTCATGTAGCTGAAGGTGTTAGCGTTAGCATACGTCATGTAGCTGAAGGTGTTAGCGTTAGCGTACGTACACCGCATCATGTAGCTGAAGGTGTTAGCGTTAGCATACGTCATGTAGCTGAAGGTGTTAGCATTAGCATACGTCATGTAGCTGAAGGTGTTAGCGTTAGCATACGTCATGTAGCTGAAGGTGTTAGCGTTAGCGTACGTACACCGCATCATGTAGCTGAAGGTGTTAGCGTTAGCATACGTCATGTAGCTGAAGGTGTTAGCGTTAGCATACGTCATGTAGCTGAAGGTGTTAGCGTTAGCATACGTCATGTAGCTGAAGGTGTTAGCGTTAGCGTACGTACACCGCATCATGTAGCTGAAGGTGTTAGCGTTAGCATACGTCATGTAGCTGAAGGTGTTAGCATTAGCATACGTCATGTAGCTGAAGGTGTTAGCGTTAGCATACGTCATGTAGCTGAAGGTGTTAGCGTTAGCGTACGTCATGTAGCTGAAGGTGTTAGCGTTAGCATACGTCATGTAGCTGAAGGTGTTAGCGTTAGCATATATACACATATTCACCATGTTCTCTCATCTGTTATTTTTTTAAAATTGAATTTTAAGATGAAATGTCTGTTCTTTGACTTAAATTTACTCAAATAAATTTCCCCAAAAATGCGACTTACATAGGTTTTTTTCTTCTCTATTATGCATTTTTTGGCTGGTGCGACTTATACTCTGGTTTATACTCTAAAGTGGTATGATAAACATGCAACATTCACTTTCAATGCATTATCTGAATTCTATTTTAAAAAAGGACCTAATACAAACAGAAAGAACTGTGACATTGTTCAGTTTGTCGTCCAGAGCGTCTGTGGCAATAATGACTTTACCAAATATAATTCTGTTTTCGCCGAGCACTTCATATGAAAACTCTCTTGAATATTACAAACTCACTCACCCATTGTCACGCCAAATGTCTGTGGATTTCATTCAAACTACAACACAATTCACACTGATCATTCCTGGAGATGCCAATACTGATTTCACACACAAAACCCAATATTGATGAAAAGCAGACTTCCTTGACTCCAAACACCTCATACTTCTACATTTCGACCCGGGATGTCGCTCTGTAACCGCTCTTGCATGCCATCAGTCTCAGCTTGTGCTGCCCAAAAGCCAACATTCCTGACATATTCTTTCTAGCTGCCAGCTCCGTACACCTCCTGCTCAGCCTCACCCTCCGCCATCGCCTTCCCAAGCTATTGTTTTAGCTGTGAAAGTTTTCCCTTGGAATCACAACTTGAGTGCGCGTAGTTTATCCGAAATTCCCCTTAATCCCGTGCGTCAAACTTCGTTAGCCGGTCTGATTTATCTCCAGCGGACCACATGTTGTAGTTTTCGTGTAATGGTCTTATTAAAAAGGGGAGGTGAGCGCCAACGAAACCGGCCGGAGATCTTGATAGCCAAAAATTAGGCTTGAATGAAATCAGAGACCATTAAGGAACCTATTAGTCCTTGTCATGTTCTTGTGGGTTGTACAATAAACAGCAGTAATAAGGGGTAATAGCAACCATCGGGGGCCGCAATCATGCTAACAATTGGATTTCCTATTGGCCCAGATCAGAGCGGATCCACTGTTGACGTAGGTGTGTTTAATCTGTCCATTATGGAAGCTGTGAAGTGAGGCTGGACGCAGGGGGCACTGTGGGGACATCTGTGGACGTTTCTGCAGGGGGCGCTGTTGAGACATCTGTGGACGTGTCTGCAGGGGGCGCTGTTGAGACATCTGCGGACGTGGCTGCAGGGGGCGCTGTGGGGACATCTGTGGACGTGTCTGCAGTCTGCAGGGGGCGCTGTAGAGACATCTGTGGACGTGTCTGCAGGGGGCGCTGTGGGGACATCTGTGGACGTGTCTGCAGTCTGCAGGGGGCCCTGTAGAGACATCTGTGGACGTGTCTGCAGGGGGCGCTGTGGGGACATCTGTGGACGTGTCTGCAGGGGGCGCTGTTGAGACATCTGCGGACGTGGCTGCAGGGGGCGCTGTGGGGACATCTGTGGACGTGTCTGCAGGGGGCGCTGTTGAGACATCTGCGGACGTGGCTGCAGGGGGCGCTGTGGGGACATCTGTGGACGTGTCTGCAGGGGGCGCTGTGGGGACATCTGTGGACGTGTCTGCAGGGGGCGCTGTGAAGACATCTGTGGACACGCCTGCAGGGGGCGCTGTGGGGACATCTGTGGACGTGTCTGCAGGGGGCGCTGTGGAGACATCTGTGGACGCGTCTGCAGGGGGCGCTGTGGGGACATCTGTGGACGTGTCTGAAGGGGGCGCTGTGGGGACATCTGTGGACGTGTCTGCAGGGGGCGCTGTGGAGACATCTGTGGACGCGTCTGCAGGGGGCGCTGTGGGGACATCTGTGGACGTGTCTGAAGGGGGCGCTGTGGGGACATCTGTGGACGTGTCTGAAGGGGGCGCTGTGGGGACATCTGTGGACGCGTCTGGTCAGATTTATGAAGAAAAAGAAGAAAAAAAGAAAGTAGACCAAAGATAATAAACGGTGAGGGCCACTTTATTTATTTATTTATTTCATTTGTATTTATTTGTTGCGTTATTGACACTTTCATTTGAATGTTGATGTTAAAGGGTTTATGTATGTTTATATATTATGAAGGTTTATTTGGTGTATTAATACAGTAAAAGTACAAACACATTGATGACATCACATGATCACATGACTCAGACTTATTCATCCAAAGGTTTTGCATCATTTTACATTTATTATATTTTTCAAAACATTTATTTCCTAAAAAAATAAATAAAAATAAACATCAATTCCACTAAATAAAGGTGTTGTACTACAATGTGTGACAATGTGTCGCCAGGATGTGATGTCATCATTTACAACCAGTAGGTACAATTCTAAACTGAGATAATGTCACATGTTTTTGCTCAATTTTAAATATATTTAATTTGACGGCATTTTAATTAAGTGAGTGGTCCGACCTGTCATAGGCACTTTAATGATATTTTTTTTCACACCTTTATTTAACATATGCATTAATATTATGAGAAATCTGATTATTGAAAACACCTGATGACATGCGTTAGTTTATCAAAATACTAAATATAATGCATAAAATGAAACAATACAACATTTTCTCATTTGTTAGTCTTTCTTTGCACAATTTCCTTATCTTTTTCTAACCTTTACGTGTGAGTAATCTGAGATAAATCTGGTTATTCACATCAGATGTAACGGTTTAATCTGATAAGTCCAGAAATCAGACAAAGATCAGCTGTTGTTATGAAGTCAGTAAATGAAGCTTGTGACGTGAGTCCACCACTAGATGTCGCTGTGGTCGGAGTGTTGCGTAGGACAGTTTTGAACAGCACTAAATGATCAGATTTCTCTTACAACATATGAAGAAGTGGCATTTAGTGACATTGTTTAGAATGAGTGATTTACAAACTAGACACCAAAAGTTTTTCGAGTTTAAAAAGTGTTATTTAAGAGATACATTTGAGCTAATTCAACTTAGTGCAATAAAACAAATAGACATTTAGTTAAACCTTACAAGCAAGTTCTGTAAATATATGCTTTTGTGCCGTTTACAGTGAACCTAATGTAAAATAATGATATTCTCATGTTATAGTTCATTATGTCTCCTTTAATTTACAAAACAAAAGCTTAAAGTGCACCGGGTTTTCGTGTTTTTTGTTTTAAATTTATGACTTTATTTGGTGAGATTGTAAATATGTGTCATAGTTTTACATCAGTCAAGTTGCAGCTTCTGAAGGAAAATTGACAAATAAAAGCTGGAAATTAGGAGCTTAGTCCAAAAACAGAATCCCTCTGTCTATGTCATCAAAAAGTGACATTCCACACACACACTGACTGACATTTTCTGACCGTTTAAACAAATATTTCACAAAATAGAGGTGTTATTAGGCCAGATTGTTTGTTAAATCATACGTATTGTTTAGATTATATGGAGTTTTACCCTTGTTTACAATGTGGTTACTAGGAAACAGTTCCAAGTCTACGTATGTCACATTTACTACTTATGTAAACCAGGAAGTGGCACAATGAACTTGTAAAACTGGAAAAATATGGCCCAAGTTTTGTAATATCTTAAATTGAATTGCATTTTCATGAAATATGCACTTAAACAACAGAAGCTCAAATCAAGGCTAATTTAAGAGTTGTTATGATTGTGTTGTATTGTGCATTAAAGAGACAGACTGCAGGCGGTGTGCACGTGCAGGCGCCTCATATCTCCGGGGCCTTGTGCATTCCTCCGCCTGCTCTCGGGTTCAAATAAACGCCAGCGCTGAACCATATTGTGCCCTCCCTCCTCTCCCCACATCCTTTATTCACAGCCGCGTAATTGGTAGTCAATTTGAGCTCCCCCTTTGCCTATTGTGGGCACATTTTGCTCTGACAGAGTGCGGAAGATTAATGGCTACGAGCAGCCAAGGGAGGCTCGGCTCAGCAAGCATGAGCGCCCTAAATTCATTACACCAATTTCCCCCTGTCCTGCTCTCCCCGGCGCTCAGCCACAAGAGAGGAGAGGAGGACCGGGGTGTGAATGAAAAGCACAAAAAAAGAAGCAGAGCAGTCAGATGGTGTGAGAGGAAGAGGTGGAACAAAGGATTAGAGAGGCAGAGGCGAGAGAAGGGCCACTTCAGGGGTCGGGGAGGGTGGACGGAACAGCCATGAGCAAAAGGAACATGCTGCTGTTGGATTTGATGTTTAGCAGAGGGAGGCGTTTGAAGATTTTTCAGTAGAACACAAACAGGAATGATTTAGAAAGAGAAATGTATAGATAGGCCCCTTAAAATACATCCTAAATTACAAAATGGAAGCTATACATTAGGATTAGCCTCAGAATATCACAAAATATTAAAAATTACCGTGTTTTTTTGCAAATGAAAAATACTCTGATACATGTGAGTTATAGTTATACAATTTAACTTTATGATAGTTGTGTTTTTAATGCACAGGGTTAGGGTCTGTAGCGTTCTGGTGGTCGTACAAGCAGATAGATATGTTTTGTGCTATACTATAGATTATTATAGCTTACACTTTTAATGAAGCTCAAATACAATTTTGATTCTACATTTGATTAAATTCTTTCCCCATCCTTTATAATAAAGAAACAAATTAAGTGACATGTCTAAACTAAAACCCTGATTATTTTTAATCAAGACTTAAACCAATTAGCATTTTGATATTATGTCAGTTAATAATTTAAAATGTGTTATAGTCAGGTTCATTTGGCCTCCAGTTGCCTCATTAACATTAACAACCTTCAAGCATCGTATCGCCTTTTGTTTCAAAAATAAAGGATAAATAACACATGTCATACATTTGAAATCCTTGTGGTATTTTGCTTTTTCTTTGACACTGAGAGTGGCACTGAGAGACCCCGTCAGGAGAGACCCCATCAGGAGAGACCCCATCAGGAGAGACCCCGTCAGGAGAGACCCCATCAGGAGAGACCCCGTCAGGAGAGACCCCGTCAGGAGAGACCCCATCAGGAGAGACCCCGTCAGGAGAGACCCCATCAGGAGAGACCCCGTCAGGAGAGACCCCATCAGGAGAGACCCCGTCAGGAGAGACCCCGTCAGGAGAGACCCCGTCAGGAGAGACCCCATCAGGAGAGACCCCGTCAGGAGAGACCCCGTCAGGAGAGACCCCATCAGGAGAGACCCCATCAGGAGAGACCCCGTCAGGAGAGACCCCATCAGGAGAGACCCCGTCAGGAGAGACCCCATCAGGAGAGACCCCGTCAGGAGAGACCCCGTCAGGAGAGACCCCATCAGGAGAGACCCCGTCAGGAGAGACCCCATCAGGAGAGACCCCGTCAGGAGAGACCCCATCAGGAGAGACCCCGTCAGGAGAGACCCCATCAGGAGAGACCCCGTCAGGAGAGACCCCGTCAGGAGAGACGCTCCGAGGTCCCGTCCACAGTGGGCCCCGTCCACAGTGGGCCCCGTCCACAGTCGTCCACAGTGGGTCCCGTCCACTGTGGGTCCCGTCCACAGTGGGTCCCGTCAGAGTCAGGTCAGTGTAGAGGCAGTCCCAGTCCTAGGTAAAATTCATGTTTCTCAAGAAGGATAATCGGGGTTGTTGGTTATTGATACATACATATTAGTGAGTTTGTCCAGATATAGGAATCAGTCCAATATAGAATATATAACCGATATCTGGCAACAATACTTTTGTATGTGTGTTTGTCTTTCTACTCAGACAAATGAGTAAAACGTCTGTATGTTCACACAATCAAGCAACAGCAGACGGATTTTATATCTCAGATCAAAACATTTTGTCGCTGTTAGAAGGTTATAAATCTTCATGTTGAGATCAGCAAACAAGAAAATATCGGTCGTTGGTATCGGCTGAAAAAAATCCATATCGGACCACCCATATTTCTTTTATGTATTTCAGTGCATTCCAAACACCCACAATGACTATTGAAGATTTACTTGTCTTAAGAACGTTGAAGAAAGGAAACAATCTTACGATCATTCTACCCCAACACGTGAAGCGAGCGCATCTCTTCCCCGTCCTGCTGGACATGGCACTGCGGGTCAGTCCCTTTGATGGTGGCTGCAGTTTCCACGGGGCCACTCTCCCTCTCTAACCCGGGGCTGAATTTGCTTGTCCGAGCCTTTAAAGCTCTTGGCAGATTAACACAGCGACGGTGCAGTTTGCTCCGTGCGCCGTGTAATTTATGTCCCAGCTCCAGCTCAGGGTCTGCACGCCGCACCTGTTCACGGCCCACATTAAGCGCTCTTTCCGTGCTTTGAGATGGTGACAGCAGAGGTGGGGCGCACAGGTCAGAAGTTTCAAAAAGACCGAGCTCTGTGGTTTTATTTCACCCCCATTCGGATTCGAACAAGAAAGGGAGAAGTTGGAGGTGCAGGTGAGGGTTTGAGGGACACTTCCAGGCCAAGTTGTAAATCAGAGAGATCGAGATGGAGTCATTGATAGAGAGGAACATAAAAAGGACTATAATGGGTAATGTAGTCAAGGTGTGCGGACTGTCCCTTTGCTCACACCAAGACGGATGTGAAACTTCTATTCAGCACCAACTGTTGTAAAGAAGGAGAAGACTTTTGGAGCTGAGTGGTTGGCAACTTTACCCTCTGCTTTTGTTCAATGCCACTGCAAGAAAAACATGTCGGAGTCAATGCACTTGGCACTCCTCGATCTTCTTCTATTATTAGGATTAAGATTGGCATGATCATTTTGTGCCTTTTGGGGGTAAAAATGTGCAGGACGTAAAGTGAGGTCTCTGGTGGAGGGTCCATCACCTTCTCGTGTCGATGGAGAAGTTATTGCTTTTCCACGATTATTCTATAGAATCATGAAACATCTGTCTCGGTCTGCTGTAATTAGTCATTCAAAGTGATGCATTTTAGGAACAGGGTTAGAATTTCAGTTAGGAAATGGGTTTTGGTAAAGGTTGAGGTTTGTAAAGTGTTTAAGGTTATGATTAGGAAAATTGGAGTCTCTAAAAGTTCTGCATTGTGTGACTAGTGTGAAATAATGTATTGAATAAACCTTTGCTAAGAAAATGAGAAAAATGTGTTAAGCCAAGCTCCGCCCCCGGAACAAAATGCCGAACTTTCAGGGGAAAATTGTTTGGGTTAGATTGTCATTTTAAAAGCTTTAATTTATCACCTACTATCTTTATCTCGTCTTACACCATAACATAACAAGTAAAAAAGCAAAATAAAAAAGTTTAAGCCTGTTCATAGCAACAGAAGTCAACACTAAGAGATTTCCATCCTTCCGGACCTGACAATCTAGCACTAATCTTACAGTTGCATGGCCAGCCAAGAATAAGACCTTCTCCAATACGTTACAAAATGTGTAGACGTGAAGTCTGGACACTGGTTTCACCTCCCCAAGTTCAGACAGGAGTGAGTGACAGGTCGATCAGGGACTCAAATAGTCTGTCTGTATCAACACAAACATGGCTGCTATATGTGAAAAAATGACATGAAGTTACATAGCACACTAAAACTGGAAATCTTCTAATCCTGGTCATTATTGGGAGTATCAATCATAAAGGAATAAAAACACCCAGAAAGGCTTCTAATGGTTGAACATGAATTGAAACTCAAGGATTTCAATTTTTTAAGCTGTATCAACACAGAACTACCATCACTGTTCACTTATTAGACAGAGTTAGCACATTCTGGTCACTTGTTAGCCTACGCCATCAGAGGTGTAAAAGAATTGAAACATAGCCAGGCTTGAATGGACGATACTATCAGAGTGTTTTGAGTGTTCTTTTCTCCAGGTCCCGAACTATAGATGTGACAGAATGAACTCCAGTATCATGCCTCTTCTTACAACTCTACTACTACTACTACTTCAATATATTCTACCTCGTACACTACTACACCTGTGCATGAAATAGTTCCATCTCAGGCGTTGCTAAAGCTGGACTGCTGCACTGCATGAGCGCGGACTGTCTCACATGTTTCCTGTTAGGGTCTCCCTGGGAAGAGCGATGGATGGGAAACCCTGCGAGTCAGGGGTGTCAGTGCTGAAGTTTATTACGGGGCACCGGGCCAGAAAGTCGCTGGGTGCCGAGATGGGTAACAGCAAGTGTTCATAAAGATGTCACGAGAAAACTTCAGGAGACATCAAGTCTCAATTTGAGCCAAGACGCTGCCAGCCAGATGTGGAAGCATGAAGGAGCAGCTGGATCGCAACCTGCCCCGACTCCACGCCAAATGCGCAGCTAACAGCCACGGCCCAGCGGCGCTTTTGAAGTGCGTGCCAAGATACGTCCAGAGCCTTAACGACTGGTAATTTATGACAACATGGTCCAGCTCGGCTCCAGAGGTCAGAGGCTTGTCCACTCGTATGTCTCTATGTCCTCTCAGGCATCTCCCTCCCCGTTTCTGCAGGTCTTGAGTCTTTTGTCTATTTCTGCACCTGTTTAACACCTTGACTGGCTTTATGACCTCGCTGTTAAGTGTTTCATGTTACTGTATAGTTTTTGTGGGCTTGCAGCTGGCCGGGCAAACACAAAGCGGGCCCCAGCAGACTACTCCATTTCACTATCAACACTTCCCCGCTCTTTAACAGTGTCAAGCATTTGTTAGTGTGTTGTAGCAATCTTTGTGGTGGAATGTTGCAGCTAGCTTCAAATTATGGTCGTAGTTGCACTTTCTGGATATGAGTTTACGTTGCAACACTGTTCAAGCGCTTTATACGATTCCTTGTCCAAAACATATGCAGTTGTATTTTGTTCATGTTCATGTTTTAGTAATCTTGCAAAGTGGCTTCAACACTCATAGATAGCTAGTTAGATGGATAGATAGATATTGTAGATGCTTTATTGATCCCGAAGTTGCCTTTGTAGCTCAGTCAAAGACTCTTCTCCTATGGCTCAAAGTGGCAGTTCCCAATTTGTGTTCATATACTGCAGATCCTAGGGTCAAATGCTAACCAGGAAGTGCGTTGTTGGCTTTATCATGATGGCAAATCTCCACTTTGGCCTCTGCAAACTGTTTAGAATAAACTGGTTCTTTTTTTTCACCTTTTTAAGACGGTGAGAATCCAAAAGTGTTCATGATGATAATTACTTCTCAGACTCAAATTTTAAGACTCGCTAGTCACTAACCTACGTTGTTGATAGCAGCTAATATTTGTAGCATAATTTATGGGGTAAAAAAAGGGTTCTTAAAACATCTGAAGAATGCATAATTTATCATAACAATATCCATAAATTAGAGCAAATACTCTCCAAATGTCAGGAAAAAGTCATGACATTTGTTGAGGAAGAAACGGAACATATACCGGACATATTTAGAATTGTAGATTCATTTGTATATGTTTGAATGTTCCCTCTCTTTGTCACGTTATAATGCAGACAGAACATTATGTGACTATCATTGCTAATCAAAACAGAAGAACTCATGCTGTTTGGGATTAAGCCTTAATAAAGTGCGGCTCTTTGTGATGAATGTGATGAACAACAAAGTCTTTCTGCTGATTCCAATCTGACAGCGCCTTCAATTCTCCTCATTTCAGAGTAGGATTAGCCCACTTTGAAATGCGATAGTGTTTGAGATTATTCTCTTGTACATTTCTGTTCTCGTGCTGTTTAATGTTTTTAAATGTTCCTTGAGCTCCATGTTTAAAAAAAAATTAAAATGCTGCTTTTGTTGACGCTAAGTGAGAGTAAAGTTTGACCTGAAAACGACTGTTGGGGTTGAGACCAGATGGGAAGATGAATTAATAAAAAACAAATTCCAAGCCTTGTGAAAAGACATATGGAAAAGAGAAATTCCAAGGGGATTCCCGGCATCTTTATCCGAAACAAGTGTTCGACCACAACATCTGACAGTGATGTCCACGGCATCATGAGAGCAAATTAGTGCCCGTAAAATCATTATGCTCACTTAACCCGTCTGTCGTCCGTCAAATCTACCAGGCTTTTCCCTCAGACGAGAGAAACGTTCAAAGAAAACTGCAAAGAAAGATATCAAAGATCGCATTGGGCACGGAGATTTACGAGCGTGGTGAAACGTTTCCACTCGGCGCGGCGGTGAGTGTTCTGGAAGGTGCTGGAGGCGGCTGGGGAGGGGGAAGGCGTGGTGGCTCAAAATGGCTTTACGATTCTTGTTATCAGGTCTAAATAAATCAGGAGGAATCCCACTTAAGGGAAACTGTGGCGTCTTTGGGTTGTCAGCTGGTTTTGATACCCATAAGCCACTTGGGCCGGCGGGAGCTTCATGTTCAAACACAGTCACGAGGCTTCGATTTGTTTGGACAGAGCTCTTGATGTGGCGCAGGTGGAGCGAGTTTAAAGGATGTGGTCAGAACAAATATATCTGTGCAGGTTCATAGACAATGCAATAGCCTTGTAGTTTTTCTGCTTTGTCTGGAATGTTCTACAGTTTGGCTTTACACGTATGTTTTACTGCCAGGGGCTGGTATTGGTATTTACTCTATTTTGATTCTAAGGTATAGGCTTAATACTTGATACCATTTTCAATACCACAATGATAATTAATTAATTTCAACAAAAAATAAGTTGCTTTTATACTTCTGATTTAAAAAAAATGGTATCAATACTAATTTTAGTATTGATTAGCATCTGATTTTTGACACTTTTGACACTCTTACAGTGAGCAGCGGTCAGTACCTGGTAGTACTCAGTTACATTTATGTATTATATTTGGACAGTAGCCATATACTGTCTCTTTAAATTGAGTTCTTCACATAAATCGATCTGAGAAGACGCTCGCCAAAAGTTATCAGGACGTTACAAAAATACTTCACACTGATTGGTCGAAGCGTCACAACAGCGGAAGAAGCAGAAAAATCTAAATTGTGTTAAATCCAGTGATCAGCATTCAGTCACCTATGAGGGGGGGGTCCCGATCCAGCTGCAGAGATGGATCCCCTGAGTCCCACGTCCAGTCATCGGTCACAGTTGGAGCTGTCATGGATGACCAGAGTCCAGCTCACATCATTCAATAACTGGGGTCACATTATTCCAGCTGCGTTCTTCCAAACATGTGATTTTGAGCTCCTCCTTTGTGAAGTACATGTATTTTCCCATTGTTCGTCAGTCAAAACAAAATGAACCTCTTTTTCCCATTTCATTCTAATATATTTAGTAGATGTAGCTGTCCAGATTATTAATGCATTTGTAAACTTTAGATGTTATTCAGTGTGAAAGTTGTGGTTTATATGCCTTAAACATGTCAGTTAGGAGGTTATAATGATCGTTGAGTTTTTTTAATTTCTGCTTGATTGCTGTTTTCATGGTTCTGTTTCTGCTGCTGCTTCTAACGGGCGACGGCTGCAGTGAAAGGCAAACTAAAGAACTCTGTAACATGTCACCTAAAGACAAGATACAATCAAAATCCTTTTAATCTATTTCCTCTGTCAATCAATATTGCTTACCTGCGCGCCTTATGAAATATTTATATTTATTCATGGACCTGGTCTTATCCCAGGTGTCGCTGTTGGTCTTTTTTATTTTATTTAGTATATTATTTCCAGCTGAAACTGCTCACATTGCCACAAAATGAATATATCATACATATATTTTGGTATTGATCCTCCCATCACTAATGAGCATTGTTTTTTAACATGGCAGACACACTATAATGCACTTTATAATTAGATAGATCAAATTTCAACATATTCTAACGTGTTATTTTATTCAGTATCTCGACACATTCTTCATCTGAATCCAAGGACAACACTTGCACAGTCGACATTCACACAGATGGAAATGTTTCACCACGTTTGAGTGAGTATTTAGTCTGTCATTGAGCCGTCATGATAAACTGCATACTTTATACATTATAGCAGCCCCAGAATGTCTTTAAATTCATATTTGTTTGTACTTTTACGTGACTACAGTTCACACATAACTTACGCTTGCACATGTGTCTTGTTGTTTTCACGCTCCATAGAATCAGGATGACATCTACAGTTTGTCTGTTCATTATAAGTGCTAATTGCATTTGCTAATATTTTTGCACAAAGTCAAATTGGAATGTATTTTAAAATGCCAGTGATACATTTTCTGATATAGTAAAACATCATCTTACACAAGTGACTAGTGAAGTACACAACATCATTATATGGCTAATTAGAGAAATGTACTTTTGAACACAGTGTGGACAGAGAAATGCTTAAGAGGCTTTTCTTGACGACCTAAATTGTTGAAATAGGAAAACGGCTGTTTGGCCCTAACTGGAAATAATCCATAATATCAAATAAACATTAAATTAGTGAGCAAAAGGCTGAGTACCGAAGTACCGGTTGAGATAGCACCATCAGAGGAGCACAAAACTACTACCTAAAATCTCAAGTAAATAATACAAAATACAAATACAAAGGCTAAAATAAAGAAATCAACATAATATTTACAAATACAGTTGTAGGTAAAAAGGTGAGTTTCGATCCTGCTCTCAAAAACCTGAACATTCTTTGCAGCCCTGAGGTCCAGGCTGTTCCGTAGACGAGCGCCGTAGAACTGGAAAGACGCCTCGCCGTGAGTGTGTCCCGAGACTTTGGGAATGATTATTATAACTGGATTGATGCCATTTCAGAGGTGTGCAGCCTCATTTACCACTAATCCACCACAGCAGCACCATTATCAGAGCCTGCACCAACAACATAGATCCAGGCCCCAGAGGGATATTGCTCCAATCAGATTCATCATAGTATGTATCGCATTGCTGAATTTCCTACCTGTTGAATCTCAGTTATTCTTTACCCTTGACATACAGGGAAAGGAATATATTATTACTCCTGACCACATTCATGCTAGCTGAGAACTACCGCCAACTTTATTCCAGAGGTGAATGTTGATCCGGTGCGTGTAATGTGAGGGGGAAATCCCGTCTTAGCATGCGCTGTAAATGACAGCGCGGAGTTGTGTTAGGACATATTTGGGCCGGATCAGTGGTACGTGGGCACTGCCTCCCACGCCCCATGCCTGTCCCAGCGGGGGTTCCTGGATGGCACTGCGCCCCATATGGCACATCACTCAAACGGGCTCAGAGCTTTTCAAAGGGCCTCTGCAGCAACTTGACGCGGGGCTGTCTCCACAGGGGTCAGCGGGCGTCTGGGCAATGGGGTCTGGCTCCTGCTGGCCTGGGGGAGACAGTCAGGGTGACCCCCCCTTCACCCCCACCAGAGCCAACCTGTCCATGTTTAGCACTGGGGTCGTTGTGGTCTGCTAACAGGCCAAGACCGTGACCTTGGGAGGTGGACAAACAAAACAAGGAGACACTAGGCTGACTAACCACGGCATTTACTATTCACAGTGTTTTATGCAGGTCATGGGCGGCTTTCTGGCGATCTTAACACACAATATTATATTATGCATTATTTGTATTATTAGTATTGAGCTTTAAAAATGTTCTTGAGTATCGTATTTTCCGGACTATAAGTCGCACCTTTTTTCATAGTTTTGGCCGTGGTGCGACTTGTACTTAAATTTATACTTATATACTTATACTTATATATATACTTACATACTTATACTCCGGAGCGACTTATATGTGATATTAGTTGTTATTTTCACACTTGCAACTGCATTTCATACTCCAGTGCAACTTACATATGTTTTTTCTTCTCTATTATAATTTTTCTTTGCTGGTGCGACTTATAGTCCAGAAAATACGGTACCTCTGCTTTAGCATCTCATGTTTTAGAACTTAAAAGAATGTCTCTACTGAAAATGTATAATACTTCTTATATATGTGTGAGGTGTTCCCTCATCAGGAAGTGGGTTAGAACTCTATCTACTGCAGAGGAAATTACCATGGTGAAATAAACAAAAGCTAGCTTGCCCTGACATGTTAACGCATGTGTGCAGTTATAATGAAAACAATTTGATGGCAAAAATGCTCAAAATGAGTCCGAGTCCAGTGATTTGTGGATTAAAAACAGTCCAGAAGATTTTAGAACTCTGTCTATGATGTCACAAAACTGGGACATTTGGATCCGAGTGTTTTTCTGAAGCTCAGAGTGACTTACTAAACAGGATTCATCAAACAAGCATGAATGAAGCAAAAGCTTCAGATAATGTCATAACATGGTATATTTTGCATAATATGTGTCCTTTGAGTTTCCATTGGTTAAAAGGTATTTATATTCGTAGGATTCAAGAGTAGAAAAAGTAAGACCATTGTCAGCAATTAACAACACAACACAATCTTTTGAAGTCCTCAAAATTCACACTCATTACATGAAAACGAATGTGACTGAAACCATTAATATTTCCACACTCTTCACATCGAGTAATCATTCATGAATGACATTACTTTCAGAAATACAAAGGGTTTAAACTTTAAACCCTTTACATATTGCTTTACATATGCATATTTCAGAATAGTTGATGCTTTAAACTTTAAAGCATCAACTGTTCTGAAATATGCATCTAGCTTGTGTCATTCTTTTCCATCTGATATCAGCTGTCAGCACATTTACCATAAGCTCCTTATTACCAACAAGTAAATACAATTATTTCATACAAATTACAGTGTGCAAAAACAGCCATGCATATTTAAAGTAATTCATGTTGTCAGCAAAACCCTACTATTTTTATTCATAGTTTACTATTTGTATATTATTTACATTGAATAAGAACATTTGTGACTATCAAAGTTATATTTATAGAACTGTCCTGGTAACCTGGAAAGCCCACACCAGTTGACCCTGGTCTGTTTTCCACCTTCAGCCGTCCTCTTCTCTGGCCTGAAAAGGTCAGCGGACGAGCCGTGTGCGTCAGGAAGAGAGAGAGAAGATTCAGTTTCCCAGAATGGCGTTTACGAGTCGGCGACATTTCTCCACAGCGACAAAACCTCACATCTGTAGAGTCAGCTGCTAGAGTCATTCACCGCAGAACACCAGAGCGACCTTGAGTTATCACTGAACTGGAGACGCTAATGGGGAAAGTTCAACCGGAGAACCACAATCTCTCAAAGTAAAACACTTGCAGATAGAAACGCATTTCAACGTAAAATGTTTATGATTTTACATCTGATAATATTTGATGGATTCATAGATAAGAGTTTCACAGACTTTCCCCATTTAGCCAGAAATCAGAGCTAAATCATAAAGTGCCTGGATTTACAAGTCTGACGCGGTTCACAGCAAACGTGTCCTGACTCAGATGTCTGGCTCGATCGCACGTGAGGAATAAAAACCTGCTCAGAATTGACTCTGTGCCAAGGCTGTCTGCAATATCTTTTGTAGAAAATCAGCATAACATAAAAGATGACGATAGCCACCTGTAAGTGTAAGCTCCATTTCAACGGACAAGCATCGGTGGAAAGCCTCACGTGCTTATTAAGGCAAAAGTAACATGATCCATCAACATCAACATATCTGTTCACACATAATAATAATTAGTGCAAAAATATATCAATGATCATGGTTATTTTGTGTCTAGATTTTTTCTTTGTGCTCTGGAAGTCCTCTTGATTCTCACTGCACATTGTTCATCGTTGGCTGGAGGTTAGTATGAGTGTGTAATTGATATTAAAGTTAAAGCTGTGGTGCATAAAGACTGATCTCATATTCACCCGTAGAATATTGTATTATGTTAAAGACGGAGGTTGGCCGCCTTTTCTCAGAGTTTCTGTCCCAGGTCAGACGTGGCTAACCTAGCTTGTCAGAAGGTGCGACTGAGGAATATGCTTCCACTGAAACGATCCTTATGGCCGATACCTATAGAATCCAGAGAAACCGTCAAGTTCTGCCAATTTTATTCGACCGATTTTGATCATTCCCTCAAATTATGTATTTTAAACTCACCCACATCCCTGTTTTACCATAAACCTATAACACACCATTATCCTCTTCACATGAAAGTGTTAAAATCAAGCTTTATGAGTATTCTTCAGGCAGGTCAGCCAATCTAAAGAAATAATAAGACTATGCTGGAGATTTAAGGCGGATACGCTCAAAAGTGCAAAAAATTCTAATTCAAACATTGTACAGTCCCTTGTTTGCAGTCCCTAGTGTGCCATCTTGGATAGTTGATAGATGTGTTTGTTTTATTGCTATCCTTTTGTTGAAATAGTTCTGTTCCACACACTCTTATGAATCTATGAGAAAGACTTGGAGCTGTGTCGAGCTTCTCTGTTGTGTCATGAACCTGACTTATCTCAGTGACGTGAATGTCCCCAAAAGGATCAATAAACTATAATTGTAATGTATTCTGGAGGATTTCCCGCACAGACTGGCCTAGAGAGAGCGCATCCGTCCAGCTACAGAGCCTTGGTCTCTGTCAGCATTCCCGTTCTCTTTCAGCTGCCCAGTTTCTCCGTGAATTGATTGCGCTGTCACATGTAAACTCTCCGTGCCGAGTGCCTGGCCGCTCGGTGTGTGACTGAGGCTCGGTCAAGCCTGCTTAAGGGATGGCCTGCTGCTTGCCCTGGAGGGTCATGGCGGAGCTGCTCACCATGGCAAATGTGAAGGGGATCGCTCACATCTGTGCAGAGGAATGAAGACGTCCCAGCAGCCCCCTCGGCTCTTCTCGGGCGGAGCTTGTTTGGTTGGCGTCTAGCACTTCACCACCACCAGGCCCACGTCATCTGTCTTCGTCACTGGGCTATGCTAACGGCTTCGCTTCTGATTCATCGCCAACTTCCAAAGGAACATTTTTGGACCGGTCAGAAGTGCCGAAGGTTTAGAATATCTGTGGCTCGTCACTTAAAGTCAATGTATTTTTCTTCTATTTCAAGAAAACCAATTGGTTCAATGAAAATAAAGCTTTAACGTTGACATGTTATGAAATTTTTGTTTTATGACTTTCCCTCATCATTATCAGAAGAGCTTTATTTCAGTTGATTCAAGCATGTCTCCTGCTTTGTCCTACATTATATTCTTGAGAACACAGAAAATATATGTTTTCAGCTCGTCCTTATCTCCCACTCGCCCACTGCTCTTTACATATGTATATCTTTAAATGAAAAGGGTCATTCGTACTGTTTGGGAAACGTACACATGAACATTTTAACACGAGGCAGCGGTTCCTGCAGTTTTGAGCAGGTGTTTCATCATCAAGCCATTTTAGATCATTATTGTGGTTTACAAAAAGTATCTTACAGTTTAATACTAAATTTCACTTGACATTTTAGCACTGAAACTTTAAGGAAACACTCATATGGCAAAGATAAGGTAAGTGCGTAGAGATCCTACAACAGAGTCCGTGTACTACACCTCTGCTTAACCTGTTACCATCCACCTATTTTCGCCCTGTGCACAATGGTTGGACCCAAATGGCATTGCTTATTAAAAGAGGATCTTATGTTCCACATGCAAGTGTGATGCATCATTAGAAAGCTTAGGCCTTCTAGTTTCTGCAGATGTGCACATGACACACTGTCAGGGCTTCAGAACTTACACTACAGAGGCCCAAACATAAACAAAACATCCTTTTTTAGTCTCGCCTGAATATTGTCAATTTGTAATGGTCCTGAGCATGACATATTTCATTGTGTGCATATGCTGTTCACTGTACATGATGTTTATCTTGTTGAAAACAACTGTGTAAAGTTTCAGATCTCTAGAACAGGCATTTTGGTGCTGTTGACCTTTTTGTATCAAAAAGTATATTCGGAACAAGTGATCCAAATATGTGCCAACTGTGCCAAACTGTTTTATTACAATTTTAGCTCCTCTATGATCATAAAACATACATTTTGATGTTTTGTAGGCCACTAATAGCAATTATAACTGCTAAAAAAAATATATGTGAAAATGTGTAAATATGAGTTTACCCATGAATTTCCCATATAGAGGTTAAAAAAAAAAAAAAAAAAATTAAGATATTTTTATTTTATTTTTTATTGGTATCATAATACATATATATAACAAAATGCACGTCCAAAAGGCTAATAAACTCAGAAAACGTTATGCGCAAAATCCTGCCGAGAAATCTGGCTCTTTACAGCCTTCCCTGAGCCTTACGCACGATAATACAGAAGATTCTGTGTCAATAAGGCCTTTATCCCGCCCCTCTTTCTGAAGCTAATCTGATTGGATAGAATAATATGTCATTCAAAGTCTGCTAGTCTTTAGCATGCGGTGCTATTTAGATGTAAACATGTGCGTCGCAAGTGGTGCATTTTTTTTTGCGGAGGCTGTAGCAAACAAACCCGTGGACAGAAAAAATCGTGGATGGTCTCATTCTGTAGGTAACAGTCTGAATAAAAGAAGGATATTCAACATTATTTTATAGGTCAAACAGGTCATTTATTATGGACAGAGAAATGCGCCGGACAAGCGCATTCTCGTCCAGCGAGAAACGAAGAAAAGTTTGTTTACTTGACAATATCTCGAAATCGGAAAACTTCAGGAAAAATACAAGTGGATATTGTTTTTCAATGGTTCTTTACGGACAGACTGAGCACAAGGATGTACAGAATTAAAGCCGTTTCGTCCGTCATAAACAGCAAACAGGTAGGACATGCGTTTGTAAAAGTTGAGACTTTCTCACAAACTATTGGCAATTGCTTCTTGGGGCAAAGTATTCAATGTAAATCAATGACATATTCTTTTTGTTGAGAAAATAAGCTTTAAAATGATGTATGGCTTGCTGGTATTGACCACGGAAATAAAAGTGATGATGTAAGAGAATATTTGAGATATAGAAAATGCTCGCCGGCGGACAGGTGGGTGGTAACAGGATGGAGAAAACACAACACATCTGCACTGGCCCTTCACCATCAGGAATCAAACATGAGAAGTTCTGTCTGTTCTAAAATGTGGTTTGATGGAATGTATTCCAATTTGCAGTTAATATCTTTAAAATGATATAATATTAGTATAAATATAATAAATGTATGAAAGCTTTTAGCCCAAACCACAAAGGTTTTTGAAAGTGCAGATTCATCTAAACTGTCAGAACATGAGCTGCTCTGCTGGTTTGTGTAATGTCTAGACAGTTTATGTTCTGGGTTTGGGCAAACGCTTTGTAATGATGTTCACAGACAGATGTATGCACTGACCTCGCCATAAACAGGCCAGTAAATAAATTCATTCATGCAAAATATAATGTATTCCTGATGCTCCAAACCTCACCTTCTAATGCCACTGTCTTTTGTGGACAATATGGCTACACTGAGCACTTTATTCCCCTCATATTAATCATGTCTGTGCTTTTCTTTCAACTGAATTTAAAAAAAAAAGTTTGATTTCGCTCTGACCTTGTTTTCTGCAAGAGTCTCCAAAGATTGATAATTGTGTAGAATTCAGAGCTACAAGTGAAAGTTCAGAGTGCTACAATCTGCCGTGAGCCAGGTTACCTTTGACCTTTGACAGGGTTGCAAATTGTACTCTCCCAATAATGCTGTATGTTACTATGTAAAACTGTCTTGAAGTATGTAATTGGTCATTTCATATCTAGTTAAGTTCACCAAACTATGGTCTTAACTCCCACACAGGGCGAACATAGAGATTGTGCAATTTACAGTTGCCAATTTGACCAAACACATCCACTGTACCACGGGACAAGCAGACTCCACCCACAGAGGTCATGTGATGTTGGTCTGGCCCAGAAATCGAACCCATGAGCTCCTTATTGGGTCATATCTCGACAAATATCATGATTTGTTTTACTATGTTCACAAACAATGCTATAAAAGGAGAATAACTTATCTACATCTACATGGTTAAGTAAAAACATCAAATAAAGGCGGCTCAATTGGTATTAATAAAAGTCCATTTTAGCTTGAAAAGGAGTGGGGGGCAACTATACCCTTACCTTAAATGTTAACATTAACCATACATGTGTGTTTAAGAAGTCATTTTGATTTGTTCTGTCCACTGCTTTGTCCTTTACTTCAAAAGCTCTTTTAGTGAGCTCACTTTATCATGCGAGTGTCATATTTCAGCGGCTCCTGAACCACTGGTGCCTCACTCTTTTCTCCCCTTAACGATTTCTGCAGATTGTTGTCCTTTTTTATTGTGTAGATAAATCTGCTGTAACAAGCTGAAAACACCCATAAATCTGGAGGCGCGCTCTGGTTGCAGCCTGGACTTTAGGGGTCAGCGTTACCATGGTGACGCATTGGTGCTCCCAGGGGCCTGGTCTAGCTCCATAAAAGACCTGAGCGCGTGTGACAGTGTTACTGTTGTTATTGTGGGCTCACTGTTAAAGTGTTAGAGAAGTACAGAGAGTGAAGGGCCACTTAACCTCCTCCTCAAAGGTCACCACGTGCTTTTCACACTCAAAGCTTGTTAATATATTATACCTTTACCATTAACATACGTATTTGTTTAAGTACATCTTGGAAAGGCTTCAAGAAATACATTTTCTTCATTTCAGTGCCCAGAAAACAGTCGGGGGTGTGTCCATGGTCTAGTGCAGCGGAGAACAAGCTGCTACTGTACCTGCCACATTAACAATATACAGTAACAGCCATAAACAGTACTATCCAAATAGTAAGTAAGTATTTTAAAATCAAAAAGCATGATTTAGTTTAGCATGGTCCTAATTTTGTGAAAGCTATATTTTTATAAACATGCTCTGCAGCCAATTTAGGCATTTCTAGAATATTGGTGAAATGAGTGAATAAAATTGGGCCATAAGTCCTTTACACGCTGCTGTCAGTGCTAATGCTAATGCTACGGCTAAAGCCCAAAGCAGCAGAAACACTGACTGAGGAGGTTCTATGCAGCTAAAAACACGACTAATCATGGAGATAGTGCTTGTATTACCTCTGAGATGTCTTTGCGGAGCCTTGAGAGTGAAATCCAAGCTTTGGCAACACATTGAAACTAAATTATACTGAGCCCAGAAGCAGCAGCAGCAGCAATGGTTCATTTGATGAAGCAATTTCAGTAATAAAAGTTACTGTAAAACCAATAAGTTACATTAAGTATGGAAAATAGCTGTAATCAAACACTACCAGTAAAATCTGAATCAACCAAATGAACTAAAAAGCAACATGTTTGTAGATAAAAAAAACATTGTACTATGGAAAATAACTGAGGAAATAAATGTGTAGCTTCTATAGATCAGCAATATAATATGGTTCACATTTAAACATACCTCACATTCTTTTAATCCAAACTGAAAAACACCGCTGAGTGACTGCCTTAATCCATTACCAAACAGTCAGTAAAAAGAATGTGGAAAAGAACATGATTGATGCGATGCAAAATGCAAAATAACTGGCTCCCGAAGAGACCGTTGTGTGGGACTGATCCCGGGCCAAATGTGAAGTTTGTTGATTGCGCTCCGAACCACTGGCAGGCCTCTGGCTGAGTGTTCCGCGGACAGATGAGCGAGGGGAGGTTTGGCTGAAGGGAGCGGAGCCTAGCGTCTTTCAGCGCCGACTCTGGCCCATCGCGGGGACACCTTGTTGGGAGTGGGCTGGATCAAGTGCAGGGCCGCGGCTGGAAGGCTCCTCAAACTCCGAGCAGCTGCGAGTGCATGCGGCGAAAGGAACTGGAATGTACAACTGTTAAACTCTGCTTTTTGTCCTTGATTGTAAGTAAGTCTCATGCAAAAATCAGCTATTTAAGAACGACTTAGTAGGAATTCAGTTGATATCGTGCCGGTCTGTGTGCATTTGTTTCTAAGCTGCTGACCTCGAGGGTCAGCACCAAGGAAAAGGTGCCTCATGGACAAAAGTGCACGCAGAGAACAGACGAAGTTAGTGGGTCTTTTATCCCCACCACAATAACCGGTACGTTACACATGGGAGTTACGTTACACGGAAACTACAATACTTCTAATCTGAAATATTTAAAGCAGCACTGAAATCATAGCAGCAAATGCCAGACTTTGTTTGTTGACCTTTGCGTAACAGAACATGAGAGATCGTTCTTGATAAAATGGTCTCACAACGACCCGAATGTTAAGCACTCTTCTACATGACCGTACTCACTGAAACTGAACTGCTGGAAGCTGTAGCCATCAGAACCTTGGCGCTGCGACCACTGTCCTTTTGGTGAAACTCTTTAGCGGTCAGGCCTACAGTGTCAATGATATCTTGTACCGTAATTTCCGCACTATAAGGCGCACCGACAATGAATGGTCTATTTTTGATCATGTTTGATATATAAGGCGCATTAAGCGAAACAAAACGTGTGCCACACAAAATCACTCTGTAAGGTCAGTAAGCACAACCAGAATGAATCCAGATATAAAGTGCACTGGATTATAAGACGCACTGTAGTTTTTTGAGAATATTCAAGGCTTTTAATTAAGCCTTATAGTGCGGAAAATATGGTAGTTGTGGAGTGAGTTGAGGTTTGCGATGCTTCTGGTGTGACAGGGCCATGGAGAATGTCGTGGTCATCTTTACATGATCCACTGACTGAAGCTGACCTGAAGCTGACCTGCACCATTATCGGTCAGAGCTTGAGTTTGATGCAGGAGCATGGACTTTCCAAACATCGAGTGTTTCCTTGCCACAATTAAACCACTGTATTCATCTAAAACTGCATGATAATAGAAACAGGTCCATTGACTTCCTGTTCAAAACTGCAGAACTGTTAAGCCCCGCCTCTTCGTCGTGACATTACGCTGTAGCAAGCACAACATTTAAATTAACGTTTTTTAATTTTGATTTGTATATCTCTTGGAGTCTTAATTTGTCAAATAATTTCAGAACGTGGGCGGGGATAGAGGGTAGGTAAAAACAATACTTTTTTTTTCACTGTCCAACATGAACCCAAGGCCCAAAGTCACTGGGAACAAGAGGTAGAAAATGGATGAAAGAATGAATATTTAAAAGCTTGTTAAAGTTGATTTTACATCATATGTGAGGTTGGACTGGTACTTGCATATGACTATTTTTAATTTCATAAAAAGTCTTATAACAAAACTCAAGAAAGTGCTGTACGATGTGTAATTTATGATCTGAATAATGTCAGTAAATGCTGTTCATCTTTCTGCATGTTTGATTCGTTCCTTTCACTGATTAGAGACTAACAGGTTCAAACCACTTATATCTTATCTGATTCCTGCAAAAACACTTACAAGTAGCAGACGTGGTATCTATAAAATGCGTAATTCTTCTTTTCCCCCCATTTTCTTTAGTTTTTGTCGTGTGATTGTGTTTAAAACAATGTTCTATTCTTAGTGCAGGCAAATGCACTGATCACTCAATCACACGATCGAGCTTTCATCGTCCGCTTCATTCTTCTCGCTCTTGTATCAGTGACACAAGAGAAGAAAGGGAAGTGAGCAGTGGCTATCAGAGATGAATGGAAAACACTCAGAAATGCAGCCATAAATTGTAATCAGATGTGAAACGTCTCCGAGTGTTAGTGAGAAGAAACATGCTCCGCGAGAGCAAGAGGTAAGAACAGCAATGGATGAGGTATCAGGAAATTAGAGAACATAAAGTGGGCTCAACAATGACCTTAAGTAAGTAATATATGAATCTGTACTTTGTTTTAGGACACTACATCATCAAAACTATATCATTTCTGTGTAAAATATGGTATGTAAAATAAGGTACAATGCATCAAACATTCACACAATTAGACAAAGTGAATAAAAAGTGCATAAAAGTATTGATACAATTAAATAAAACATGCATAATTTAAGCTAAAATGAAAACCCTAAATGACAAGTCACAAAAATCCTCAGATATAACTCTCAGAGCTTGAAGAAGATGCTGATTACATTTGGTCTTGAATATGAAGTATGAGGCAAAGTGACCTGCCACTCTATCTGTGAATTGCTCTCACAGATGCTTTGGACATGGCTAATATTCACATTCAAAACGTGTTTGCTTTATACTGTTTCTTCTGGGTTTGCAATTTATTAAATGTTTTAGAATTTGATGCAGTGCTGTTTTTGCAGTATGAAAAAAACAAGTATTTCATAAATATTGCTTATTCCAGTTTAATTTATCCAGCTCCATAAAGGGAATTTAACTAAGAACTAAGAATTATTTTACAACCTGATTAATCTAGCAACTGTCCTTTAATCCAACAATTGTTATTTTAACTATTCAATTAAGAGACAATGAGATTTGTACTAAATTTGATACAGAAGTTAAAATAACGCTTCAGACCTGATGATGGCGTAAATGACAGAGAAATAAACTTCTGTTGTTATGACGTGCTTCCTGCTTCATGTAACGCACATGGTTTATTGTCCAGATAACAGTTACTCTACTCTTTGTTCAGCCCTAGAGGAAGATGGAGAACATGACACCACCAGGCAAAGTTACAGGTCAGATCTGTGGCGAGGCAAGCCCACTCACAGTAACAATGCATGTGTTTTTATACATTCAGATTTCAGCTTCAACAAACTCAACTCCTTCACCGATCCGCGCTCTGGACTGCACACAGATCACACTGGTGAGATGAATACTTCCAATAACCTGCTTTTGTTTCCCTTTTATTGTTCTTTGCTTGGTTATAATGTGTTTATTTGTCAGTGCGCGAGGCCCCTGCGGCCGCTCCGGGTGCGAGGTGCGAGGCCCCTGCGGCCGCTCCGGGTGCGAGGTGCGAGGCCCCTGCGGCCGCTCCGGGTGCGAGGCCCCTGCGGCCACTCCGGGTTCGAGGCCCCTGCGGCCGCTCCGGGTTCGAGGCCCCTGCGGCCACTCGGGGTGCGAGGCCCCTGCGGCCGCTCCGGGTGCGAGGTGCGAGGCCCCTGCGGCCGCTCCGGGTGCGAGACCCCTGCGGCCGCTCCGGGTTCGAGGCCCCTGCAGCCACTCGGGGTGCGAGGCCCCTGCGGCCGCTCCGGGTTCGAGGCCCCTGCGGCCGCTCCGGGTGCCAGGGCTCGTCGGAGGCAGCTCGGTGGCTCCGTCATGCAGAAAAGAGTAATAACGCTGTAACGTGGTGCAATCCGGGCCCTAATCTGAGCTAATGAAATTGTCATGTGACACTGCTGTTGGAAGACACGGCCTGTAATTGCCGCATCCAGAGCGTCGTCCCGAGAGGCCGATCCATCACATAATCCACTTATTTCCACCGTGCACAAGCTGGAAAAAGAGGATGAATTGCTCATGAGCTAATGTCCCACGATATAAACAATAACACCCCTATTTCTAATGCTTTTGTTTCATAAATTGGGATTCAATATTTCTTTTGGGATTATCTTAGTTTTACCCTAATTTAAAATAATGCATTTGGTTCTTAATATGCATCATCACTTTTATATTTCAGCGTCTTGAGAATAATGATTTCATGTGTGGTTTAGGCCACATACCAGTGTCACTCTGTTTAGAACGATATATGCTGGAAAAGTGTAACTATTTCAAGAGGGAAACAACCTTTTAATCGTTGTTGAGGGATTACATCTTCCAGAAAGTTACATAAAATCATTAACTAAATGTTCATTAAGAGACTATAATGTCTGAAATAGTCATCTGAAATACTGTTTGGCCCCTTAAAGAGAAATGAACTCCACAGATATGAGCGCCAGCAGGTTTTCCATGTCTGTATGTGTATATATGTATATATATATATATATATATATATATATATATATATATATATATGTGGTACAGTAAATCCATGACAAATGCCTCGGAGGAGGAAGTGCTGTGGAATGCCATCTATCGTGGCTGATTGCTACTCCCCTCTAGCTGATGGGCAAATACATTACATCATTAAACGTATGAGCGCAGATATGAGGCTTTGTTCTGCTGTTGTCCTGACATGGAACAGCCTGTTTGATCTAATAAAGACTTATACTGAGAGACTGACACTGAACATGTGTTTCAGACAGAAAAGCATTGAATACGATTGGGGATGGACTCTTTTCCTCTGGCTTCTTGTTTTATTACGTCCGTTCTGAACAATAAGAGTGATCTCCTGCATGGATCATGTCAAGTGCCTGCCACAGGAATATACTGCCCTGGATTCCTCAGCTTTTGGGGAGATTATCAGATTTGGTGTTACACTCTTCGCATTAGACGGCGTGAGAAATGCGGCTCTCACGTTGAATGGACTCAGGAGCCTGGTGGCCCCGTGGGGCCCTGATGTAGTGTGATGGGCCCTGGTGCTGCCGCCGCTCAGGCGCCCCGCCTCTCCGGCCCCTGCCTCCGAGTCTCGCTAATCCCCCTGGGCAGAGCTAATAAAACTCCAGTTTCTACTGTACCTGCCAGCGGAGCGCCGCCGCCTGTTCCACACACAGGAGCATGAAATTCCAGAGCCGCCGTATCAAAGCGCCGGTCCCTTCATTATGACATCAGAGCCTCAGGAGTCAACAGGCATGAAGGCGGGCCAGGGCGCTGTGCGGGTTCACAGCCTTGAAGAGGGATCTGGGGCCGTACAGACCAGGACAGGGGCCAGTGCACTGTAAAACTGCTCCAGCAGATAAGTTACCAACGCTCATTTGGTTTTTAGTTACACTTTTGATAAAAGACATCAAGGCTTTATGAATTTGATCACATTGCCGGGGTAAATTCTAGCATTGCTGTTGCCTCATGATTGCTTTAGGAAAAAGCAGAAAACACATGAGTTGGTTTAAACTGCTGAAAGTCAGATCATTCTAAACTTTTTGCAGCGCTGAGCAGGGCCGTGAGGGGAGAGGGATTACATCCATCATCATGCATATGTTCTCTCATCTAAGGACTGCCCTGCTGCCACCTCGGGCCCCAAGCAAGTGCCCAACTGTTAGGAAAGGCTGGACAGTAATAAAGGCTTTGGCGGTATCGTAAACACAGCGTGATGCAGGGTATCGGATACTTAAGGGCCTGTGAGGGAGATGCCCGGCCCCGCCCAGAGCTCTGTGTAATGCAAACACTGCACTGGTGATAATTACAGCTGCTGCAGCACATGTACATTTGTCATCTTAATAAACGCCTCTTAAACTCATAAAAGGAGAGCTGAGGAGCAAACCCACTATAAAACCACAACAAGCTGCTGCGTCAGCTCCAGACGTCTTCAGAGGACTTTTGTCATTTCGTTCAACTCTCAGAGCACATTACTGTACAGTTTATCCCTTTGGGTCTTCAAGGTAGTAAAATGCAGACAATTTAATTCTAGTTTACCTGTTTCAACTTGATCACTGACGCGGTCTTTAGCTATTCACAATATTTCAATTATGTTTACCTCAATTTACTATAAAGAGGCAGAAGAAACATGTGCAGCAAATTTAACCCCGGAAGTCAGTGCTCCCATTTCTTTTATGAAGTCCTTTTAGATACTTTTAAATTTCATTCAAAATGTCCAAAACACATTATAACTATTGCAGACACAAGCAAGATGTTTTTTTTTTTTTTAAAGTTAAATGGGACATATTATGCTAAATCAACTTTTACTGAGCTTTTAACCTTGTTACAACTCAGTTTCCTCATCTTCAGTTTCCTCAAAGTTGTATTTTCATTGATTCCCACATGTTTGAATGATCCTGTATTGTTCTGCAACTGAGGCTAGTGCTCAGAAAATATCGGTTTTCACCTTCCCCCTATCACCGCCCACATTCCTGTAATTAATTGTGATTATTTGACAAATTAAGCCTCAGACATCTACAGTAAATGTCGTTCTGCTGCCAATATTGTGGTTTACAATGAAATAAAATAACAATATACCAATGTTATAGTTCAATACTACAGACCTGAGAAATAGCATAAAATGTCTCCTTTAAGACGTTGGAGCATAAATCGATCCAAACAATCACACGCATAAAGTAAAAGGGCTAAAGTGACAGGTCGGACGACTCATTGAACGAAAATGCAGTTGAGTGAAATATATTTAGAATTTTGCTAAAAAAAATATGAAAATGTTATCGCAGAATAGCAAATTTTTTTAGATTTATAATTTCACTTCCTGTTTGTAATTGATGACATCACACTAGGTAATTACCCAGCAACCATTGGGCAAAAGACTCATCTAATGTCAGTATGTCAATATGTTTTATTTGACACATAAAAATATATCAGAGCACCTTTATTTTGTTGAATTAATGTTAAGAGAGTCAAAAAGGTTGCTTATGTGTGTAAATTATGCATAAACTTGAAACGAGTGTCGCTAGTGTGATGTCACTTCCTGTCATTTTCTACAGATTTTTCAACGTTTTCACCACAAATACCTGCTCGATCGGTGTAAAACTATCATTTATATTTAAAGAAATACACCAGAAACATTTGAAAATCGTGAAAACCGGTCAAACACACTGTAATAGAGTCCCCATAATGAATAATAATAATTTCCCTGTGACCAAAGCCCCAGCAGACATTTAGAATTAAAAGTTACTTGTCTAGTCTATCTTTCTTGATAAAATGTTTTGACTCGTTATATTCCAAACTAATTCTGGGCTAGAGTTTTTAAAAAGTCTTTAGAAAGCTGGACCGTTGCAGATATTTGAGCCATTCTGATTATGAAACAAAACATGACTTTTCACTCAGGCATGTTTCTTGACAAATATGATAATTTATTAGCTCTCTCATCAAAGGCGAACAGTGCATTTCTTGTGCGGCCGACCTGAGTGAACACACATGTTAATAATCCATACGGTTTCCACAATTGTTTAAAGGGAAATTTTTTGGAGACATTTAAAACCGACATCAGCTCTGGACTGGAATGCGCTTTAATTGCTGTCCTTGGCAAACGAAGCGCTCCGGACTATTTGATCTTACCCGGCATTGGCACCGCTCTGCACAAGCACGCCTCCATTTTCAACCAGTCGCTCACTTCCTGCCAATTCCGTGAAAGAGCCTAATTGTTGACGATAACAATGACTGAGCACGCTTCGTCCACGCTCCGATCTGGCCAAAATCTCCCTCATTTCTGCGGCTTCCAGAACAACACGTAGACCGCATTAAGGAGCAAAATGAAATTCCTCTTGATGGATGACTTGCGGAGGCCTTTGCACGGGAGGGTGCTTCGTCCAGCGTGACGTCTTCAGCTGCCGTGTCAGTCACATGGCTTGGCTGGACAATAATCTGAAGCTAGCGTCGGTCGTGAATGGCTCAAATCGGACAAATCGCGAAATGATTACCGTCCGATGAGCGTCACTCCTCGGCGGTCAAGCCAAACGCTGTTACGGTAAAAAGATGAAGAAATGCAATCAGCAGCGTTTGCCATGAGACAAAGCTTTGATCAATAGGAAGTGTAGAGACAAGCAGATCAGGAAACCACGCATCTGGTGAACTTTCACTGTTATTTATTACAATATTACTGACACTGAAGGTTTAGAATTAAGTAAGAATTAAGTAAGAATTAAGTCAGTCAGATGGAGGGTGAGTCCTGAGCCTCTTTTGGAAGTATGGGAACATGCTGAGGAAAGCTACACATTCAAGGGGAGAACATGCAAACTTCTATGCACACCTCTGTCTGGAGAAACAGTCTCTACTCCATTTGGACGGTTCTTCATCTACCTGGAAGAACTGGTTCTCCTCCTGAAGAACTGGTTCTCCTCCTGAAGAACTGGTTCTCCTCCTGAGTGGCTCCAGCTCCACTGTCCATCTCGTGTCCTCCTGTCCGTCTGAGGGAGTCAGATCTCTCCTTCACTGTGGAACTCCTCCAGGTTTCTACCTTTTCCAAAGGAGGTTTGGTATGTTTTCCTGGCCGAGAAGGAGGGTCTTAGGACAGAGGAGCTTGGGACATTTGTCTAAGGACACGGGATGCTAGGACATTGGCAAGTCCCTATGAACATAATTTAATCTGTTTTTCACTATCGCCCCTCGAGGAAACTGCTGTTGTGATTTTGGGCGTTACGAAAATAAATTGAATTGAATTGAACCTCCAGGAAACAAACTACTTCTTCCTGTGAAGCGAGAGGGTCACCAAAGCACACTAAAAGGCAAGTATTAAATTATTATTATTATTATTATTATTATTATTATTATTATATATTGTCTCCTCAATGTTGAAGATGTGCAGGTGTGTTTGCGGGAATGTGTTCCGGGCTCAAGGTTGTGACAGTAAATTTCCACGATTCCAACTTTCACCAATCAAGAGCTTAAATGAGCTCTAAAGGTGCTTTGTCCCCAGGAGGAGCCACTGGCCCACTTGTTTTACTTGACTCTGATTTCCACCTGCCCCTGAACAATACTTCACCATAAACATGATCACAACAAAGCACTGCACTGCTGGACCATCCCACAATTCAACGACTCAAAGTAGCTTTGCGACGCTTCTGAATCCTACGTGAATCACCAGTTAAGAACCAAACAATAATAATAAATTGCACATTTTGGAGCATTGGTGTCGTGATTGAGAGCAAAGACTTCAACTCATGCACTAATCACTCTATATACAACTTCAACAAAGTAAATGGGGGAAAGGGAAAACAACTGTTATATGGTTTCATTATATATGCCCTTTCATAAATGGTATACAATATATTAAGGGTCCATTAAATGCCTATTAGAAGAAATGATCTATGGTGGAAATGTACAAATGCCACAGGTATTAGCATGCTCTATGGACTGCCCTTTGGTAATGTTGGACTTCTCGCAGGGTTGGTCATCATGTAAGTATAAGTACTGGACAGACAATGATGGACAATGATGATAAAAGATGACAAGATGTTGAGGATGAAGTAGTGACTGGGTGGCCGAGAAATGGAGCCGTTCTTTCTGTACGTCTGCAACTATCTATATGTTTAACTGTGTCTTACAAATATGTGTGTTTTCTCTTGTTAGTTTGCTCATAACACGCCCTGATATGCTATACTTGTGGACCCTGGCGACTCCAGTCTCAGAAGAAATACTTGGTGTTGACAGTATTGGGCATATCACTTCCCTTTATTGTTTGGCTTGTGTACAACGCTCTGTTTTTCTTACTTGTTACTGATATGCATCGTGACAAATAATGATAAATGTGTGCAATTTTAGCATCAATAACCCTGACATAAAGTTAACCTCTCCTGACCAGCCAAGTTTATGTTTTTTGCCAGATGGTAATTGCCGTGTGAGCCCATCAAAAGCAGTTAAGTCACATCTTAACAAATTGGAGGGAGTGTGCCCGTGTTGCGGTCCGGCCTGCTGTTCGCCGCCGAGGAAGGATTTGGCCGTCACCGACACGCTGACTCTTTATCAAATTGCGTGGGACAAACTGGTCTCACAGCGGGCTCTCTGAAGCTAACATCTTGTCGTCCTATTTGCCCAACTGAATGATGATATCTAAATCTCCGCAACAGCTGCTCTGCCAAACACGATGAGTCAAGGAGAAGGGCAGTGGAAGACACGCTGGGACGGAGCTGAGTTTACGGGGTCCGTCCAGAGAGTGAGGGGGGGCGGGACAGTGGAAGACACGCTGGGACGGAGCTGAGTTTACGGGGTCCGTCCAGAGAGTGAGGGGGGGCGGGACAGTGGAAGACACGCTGGGACGGAGCTGAGTTTACGGGGTCCGTCCAGAGAGTGAGGGGGGGCGGGACAGTGGAAGACACGCTGGGACGGAGCTGAGTTTACGGGGTCCGTCCAGAGAGTGAGGGGGGGCGGGACAGTGGAAGACACGCTGGGACGGAGCTGAGTTTACGGGGTCCGTCCAGAGAGTGAGGGGGGGCGGGACAGTGGAAGACACGCTGGGACGGAGCTGAGTTTACGGGGTCCGTCCAGAGAGTGACGGGGGCGGGACAGTGGAACGAAACGGACACAACTGCAACTCAAATCTAACCAGTTCTCCAGACAAGTCCATGTAGAGTTCTGCCAGGGTTCTCTGCTCAGACCAATCATCTGCAGTTATTGGCAAAGGGACGTAGACGAGCTCATTGATTCCTTATTGAAAACGATTACGTTGGCGCTGACGGCTACAAGAGGTTGTATGTTGTGTATGCCTTCATTAAATAGTCAGTGTAATATGAATTGTTATCAGAAATCTTGAATTATTACAACATTTGTGGTATTACTAGCCCCCATCTTATCCAGGTACTTTTTTTTTTTTATCACAAATAGTTTAAGAAAATGTGAAGGATTATAACCACTGGAACCAAGAACTTGTCGCAAATCTTTGTCCTTAATTCCAAAAATAATAAAATACTTACATTTAGATGAATAAGAAAGTATCTAAAACAAATAATGCATTGTATATATTGATGGCCAATGTAAAAATGCTCATAGTCAACGAGTTTCAATGCATTTTATTACAAAACTCATTGGTATCGGGATCAGATCGACATTGCGATAATTGCCACGGTATTACTTGGTATCGGATTCTGCTGCTGTCAACATATAGTCTTTGATATGTATGTCTTTGCTTATATTTTTAGAAGACTTAACTCAACCTTTCACTTTATGAGAGAAATGATGCATTCATTAAAACATGTGTTGGTTAAATGACATTTTAAAACAGTTTTCCCTTGGAGGTTAAATCAACATTCTAATTCTTACGAGTATTAAAAGCTCGGTGACATGAAACACTGTAGGATGTGTTTACGAACCATATCCGTCCTAATGATCGGATGAGATAACCCCATGTTGCAGTAGAAGGTCAGAGTCGGCCCTTTGGTTCCATCTATCACGTCAAGTTAAGGACATTTATCTCCTCCTGCTGAGTGAGGCGAGGCGAGAACTTCCTCAGCTCCGGTGGGAACGTAATTAACCTGCCGCATGTAGAGAAGTGCTGCCCTGTTGTTTCTGACCCCTGATGAGGAACAAGCACTTTGTCAGGCCGATCGACTCACGGACAGGAAGTTGGATGTGTTCCCTCTGCTCGCTCACTCCTCCGCACTCCAACGCCCTGAGACTCTCACGCTCTGGGAAACATACAAACAGATACACCAACCCCCACATTCTGAAGACTGAAGCTGGAGCAGGGTGGGACTGGTTAGAGTGAAGCATTTACCTTTACTTATTGTTACAAACTATTGCTGGGTTTCATTCTAAAGCCTTGACCAGAAGGGAATATTTCATGCAGATGACCTCCCCTACCCCTAGCCTCCTCTACCCCATTGCCTACACTTCTACCCCCTGTTACATCCCCATCTTTTTCTCTCTACTTCTTCTGTCTTTGTTCATTTTATCTGTATATTAATGTGTTCTGTACGTGTTGTCCCCCCTGTCTGTAAATACCCCCCCCTTTTTTTATTATGTTCAGCGTCTTTGGGTCACTGAAAAGCGCTATATAAATAAAAGTTATTATTATTATTATTAGATGAGGATTAGCTGTTCAGGTTTTTGCTGTTGTGTGATAGCTCAAGTTCTTGGGTTGGGTCTAGTCACTCACAGAAATGACCAGGGGCCTCATATATAAAGAGTGTGTACGTACAATAACATGAGAAATGGGCAAGTTTGTGTATGTTATTAAGAATTACACATAATGTTTTATAAATGAGACTCAAGGTCAGATCAAGATTTTGAATATTCCAGGGAAAAAACACAATGTCACAATCAATAAAAAGGTGGATATTGGCTGTAAAAAACACACACTAATAACTTCTAATTCTGGACATATTGGACCTTCTTCATGACCAATGTGGCTTGTGTTAATACTGGCCAAAGATATACAACAATCACAACTGAACTTAAGTTGCCAGTGATTTGGTCTTTTTCCCAAAATACAGATACAAAAAGAACTGGTTTTATGAAACTTTACAAAGTACCAAAGTGTAGGATTTGCGTATGAAAGAGAAGCCATCGTTATAAAGCAGCTCATTATAAAAAGCTGTGATATCCAAGCTCCATAAAACCATGTGACTTCTTCCCAGTCCAGTCACATCTCGTCCTTCTGCTGCTGTGTTATAATCATACACAGTCCCCAGTTATTTTGGCACCTTATTATCAGCGCGGCTGTTTTAGGGAGTGCATCTGGACCGAGCCTGGAAGTGATGGGCAAATGGCCATGGATTTTCATATACGAGAGTATAAATAACACACGCTGGGACTGGACTATATTTTGATTTTACAACTTTTAAATAGCTGCTTTAATGAACTGACTGACCTTGATGTGTTGGAAAGTGCTTTGTAGGATTCAGTTTCCAGGAAACCAACAAACATTAAACATGGTGTTATGTGACTTTCAGCCCCTTGTTTTGTATTATACCTGATCCATCTCATGGTTTAAAAATCAGGTACCCATCTTTGAAATGCTGGATGAACAAAACTATTTGCAATTCTGTACATTTCTCAAGTACACATAATCTAATCTCATAGCTCATTGCAATTTTCATATTTCCTTTCAGAAAGTGTTGGGCGTGAGCTCCAAACTCTTCTAAACTGTGGCACATTACTATGAAAAAGCCCCGCTCGCTCCCCCAGCGTGGTCTTACTGTTCATCTTTAATGGGAAATCTGAGATGGCGGTTTGCACAGAGCTTAGTATGTCACATCACATGACGCGGTGCAGCTAATGTCGTGGACAAATGCCCGTGTCATGGATGGAGGTTCTGAGGAGGATCTGCTCTGCAAACAGGTGGAGCAGCAGATGTCCCACTGCAGCCGGGTCAGAGCAGCTCTGTCACACTCAACACTGTGAAACTATAAAACTGAGGTGGTCCACCTGTGTTGGGGGGTCCTTAAGGAGGTCAAGACCACATGGAGTCTGGGGTGTGTATTTATTTGTTAATATAAACTCACGATTAGTATAGAAATTTGTATTTTACCCTAATACTTTCTTGTTTATGAGTTGGCACTGGTGAATTGCTTCTGAAACTTATCCAAAACGGTCATCTTGCAGCCTGCAACCATTTCAAGACAAAGTATCTTAAAGTTTGTCTAATCTTTGGTGTCATCTCAACAAAAGATTACACCAAACTGAAGTTGCTGTCTGATATCATGCAAATATAAATGGGGTGGACAGCTCACCGTCTTAATGCAATGGGAAATACTTAATTGGCAAAGATGGTAGATGTTCTATGTTTGACCTTCCCAAACGATGTCGCATCGGTGAAACAGGTTAAAGGTTACATATTGTGCAAAATGTACTTTTATGAGCTTTTATGACCCTTTTGCAAAACATACCTGGAGTTGTTTTTAGCTTCTCTCACTTCACTTGTTTCATTTTGTTTACAAGGTCGTCTCCTTGACAACCCTCCAATCGCAATCCCAGAATAGTGATGTCAAAAGCAGTTTGAAGTCTATAAATCTTTGCCTGTTCTGCTGTCGAAGTGCGTTCATTACAACTGTGTGCGGTGCATTCCCCCCACGGCGATTCTCTCTGCTGCTAATGGCAGTGGTGGACATCATTCTCAGATGAAGCATTTTAATCTAGTGTCACATAACCAGGCCATCAAGACATACTTTATCTGATTATTTTGTGCGCTAGGGGAACCTTGGATAGAACTTTATTGTGATGAGGTGAAGATTGACCAACTGAGCGACCATTCAACGAAGCAAACATAGAGAACGTTTGGTGCTAAGTTACCCGCCAAGATGCATCCACAGAGAAAATGATGGATTTAGCATTGAATCACCAACATTAAGGACATTGGGAGAGACCAGCAATAGATATCTTTGGAATAGACAAAAGTCTTCCAAACATCACTAACAAACCCATGAAAGGGCATGTTTTAGCTCATCGATGGCGTTCCATAATCTGAATATCATAATTGGAGCTGTTACCACATGTTCAATCGAGCGCATCTTCATAAGCCTTCGAAATCTGACTCGTAAACAAGGTTATCCTCTCGAACATTGGCCCCATACCGCCCGCATGCAGCCGTGTCTTTGTTACATATCTGCGCTTGTTAATACCGCACTGAAAGCACTGCTGTGGCCATTTGCTCTTGCTGTATAAATAGACCTTAAGCATTACCGGTGAGATGGAAGTGAGACGTGGACCCGTGCCAACCTCTGCTAAAAGCTGTCGCCAGATGGCACAAGATCAAACCGTAAGCGAGAACACGGGCAGGCTGCTGGAAAATGAGCTGTAACATAGTATTATTGCACCATGTTTTGACAGACTAAATGCGATGTTTGCCCACCTTTTTGTAATTTCGTGCGGTTATCGTGGAAATGGAGTGAATGGGTTGGCAGAATGTGGCTAATTAGCTTTCAGGCTTTTTAGATCTTTCGCTTCCATTTATTTGTTCAGTTTTTTATTGCAAGAGGCTACTACACTACCGACGTAGAAAGTGCTGCGTTAAGGTCCTTTTTGCTGATCATGGCCAAAAAGTAAAGGATTCAATGTTTGAATTGTACTGATTGTAGTCGCAGAAAACTAGTGTTTATTGAACCAGGATAGTACAACACATATATTCAGAGGAGTCCTGGCCTTAGAGACTATTTGTACTATAGATTGTACATGTTTTTAGTTCTAAGGAAGATTAGAGAATCCAGAGGAAACATATAAAATATAACATATAAACTCCAGATAAAAGCTGCTTAATAGTCGAGCCGGGGGCATTTTGCTGTGAAGTAGTAGCATCAGAAGTAGTTGTACAAGTTGTAGTAGAAGTTTGTCCATGAAAGTTCAGTCTTCAATAATGCGTGGGTGGATGCTCCCTCGCGCCAAACGCTAACAATCTAAGATAAGGTAAGATAAGATAATCCTTTGTTGTCCACACATGGGGAAATTCCATTGTTGCAACGCAGTAGATACAGAGGAAAAGGACAGATAACTTATAGGAAGTTTAAAAAACACTCTTAATAGAAGAACTCTTATTAACAAAACTTCTACAGACAAAACCTCTCCTTTCCTAATAGGGAGGGGGAAAAAAAGATAAAATAAAAACAGCTAGCGATGCAATGTCATCTGTATAATCCTGATTTTTTACTTCATAAAAGCCAGAGCGGTGGAGATAAGGTAACACAGTATGGAAAGTATGGACTTAAATGAAAATGTTAGTTCGCAGAAGGTTACTGCGTCTCCATCCTCAAGACAAGAGATCATAAAGCACCGATTCATTAGAACTGAAGCCTGACAAAACAAGGATCCACACACGCTGTCTTGTCTCGTGTTGTCTTGTCCATGTGCAGGACACTTCACCACAGAAGCCTGTGTGAAAGTCGTATGACCAGATTCTGGTTCGTGAACTAAATTTTTAAAAAAAGAAAAGAAAGAAAAAATGTTAAAACCTCACAACAGCCAGTTTAAATGTATTTAATCTTTATGTAAGGATTCAGTCGTTAATAACATTTCAAACTTGGGAAAAGGCTTTGTAACCAATGTCCATTTCAGTCACATTTTCAAGTGATCTTAACACACTTGTCTTGTAGTAGTTTCTTTAGTATTATCTTGTGGTCTTATAGTTCTGATAAAGATCAAAATCATTCTAAAACTTTTACCTATGTCTGACATTTTTTCAGTACCGATGTTTAATCAAATAAGTATCTCGTTGCAACACTTTAGATTACCATATTTTCCACACTATAAGACACACTTAAAAGCCTGTAAACTTTGCAAAAAACAACAGTGCATCTTAAATATGGATGAATTCTGGTTGTGCACTGACCTCGAAGCGATTTTGTGTGTTACACGTTTTGTTTTTCGCTTAATCCGCCTTATAATCCATTGCCCCTTATAGTGCGGAGAATACAGTAGTCACTGAATATCAATTATTTTACAACTTTCAGTCAGTTGCAATACATGATTATAAAGAAAACGATTTAATTTCAGATATGTTTGAAGAGAAGTAGTTTACTCTTAGATAATTCCACAGCCAAGCAAACAAACTTCTACTGAAATGACTAAAGTTAGACTGGCTGGCGTGATGAGTGTAATTGATGCTATATAAGGGACATGGTGAAAAGCCGCAGCGCTTCCTGTGCAGCGGATTGCGGTGCACGTGCTTGTAATTCATGACATACTCTGAGACACATCACAACGACATGTATTTAATAGGCCCGAAACTGGCAGAGAATCAAGGACAAAGCTCTCCTCGGCTAACGCTCACGTCTATTTGTAAAGACAACTGCCACATGTTTCATTCATGTTTCATTCCCTGCAGGTGCAAAGGTGCAGCTCGGACACACGACACTTCAGACTCTGTACACACAATGTACACAAGAATCATGTGTTTCATTTCAAGTGCAATCTGCTTAAATTAACTGTCTCTTTTTTAAAACGTGACGACAAGGATGAGTTTTTACCACCAGTTGCATCTCTTTGTGGAAAATGAAAGCGAGGACCACCCGCCCGCTGTGATCCCAAAGCACCTGCCACAGATTTGTACCACGGACAGCGACTGGCAGGTCACGGTAAAGGCACTGGTCGTGGGAGTCATTAACAAGTGTAAGAGGATGAAGATGAAATAAAGCCACACAGTTGAACAGATGTAATCGGTTTAAGACGGCGGAACAAAACAGTTGATTTAAAGGTGCACTAAATGATAGTTTGACCCTGATCCCCCAGAGCAGTGAGACACTAGTGCTGTGGCACGATCTGTTTAATGGCAGAGCACGTTTCCAGGCTCGAAGTCATTCACCAAAAGACACTCCGATATTCCAGGTTTGTGGTGCTAAAAGGGGCTAAAGCTAGAATAAATCGCAGTGGGCAGAGTGTTTTAAATATGTGAAAATAAATAGTTTGGCAGCATTTTATTTACACTTTTCTTAACGTTCCTAATGTTTTCTAACATCCTTTTTGTTTACTGTGATGAGTTTAAAAGTGCATTTCACCAGAGTCGTACCGTGACAACAACCAGCACACGGACAGCAGACATGGAGGATAAACTTATGATCCTATCATTAGATGCGGACAGCACACAGCACTGTCATTTTGACCCCAAGAGCTGCTTCTACAATTGTGTGTGTAATACAATAATATCCACTTTTACTTTTCACTTAGATATATGTTCTTAACTCACTCCCTCCCTGCTCCTCCTCTTCTCTCCCTCCCTGCTCCTCCTCTTCTCTCCCTCCCTGCTCCTCCTCTTCTCTCCTCTTCTCTCCTCTTCTCTCTGAAGCCCTGTCTCCAGCAGTTGTCCTTCGAGTAAACACTGCTCTGTTTACACATCTATAGTAACAGACGTTGAACACATCATTATACACATATACACAAGTACACAAGTACACAAGTACACATATACACATATACACATATACACAAGTACACATGTACACATATACACATATAAACAAGTACACATGTACACATGTACACATGTACACATGTACACATATACACATATACACATGTACACATATATACAAGTACACATGTACACATAATACACATGTACACAAGTACACATATACACATGTACACATGTACAGATATACACATACACATATATACTCACGCTTAAGGCCACTGTACAAATAAATCAAACTTTGTCAAGAAATATAGTCAATAATAATATCCGTCAATAACACGAGCTCCAAAAAAGACGGGAAATGAACCCCACATGTTTTGGCTTTATGACCCCAGAGCAATCATGACTTCAGCACCAACAGAGGCTGAACACGGGAAACAACTCGAGGGAAGTTTCCAGTCAGAGTTTAAAAGACAGGACTACTTTTGGTCAGCAGGGGTCAGGCCTTAGCTGGAGTGTCCTGAATGCACCCTGTGTGTGTGAGTGAGAAGTCATGAAGCGCAGTGCAGTTTAATGTCTGTCATATGAGAAATATTCCATCATATCTACCTCAAAATTGTTGCATGAGCCGGAGCAAAGCCAGTTAGACTTTCATACATGAATGGGAGTTGGACCACAAAATTAGGTCATTAAATACAGGACAGAAATGCAAATGTTCAAGTATTTACTTTTTTACTTGGGAATTGCATCAGGCCATTTTTAAAGTAAGGCGCGGTCAATATAATCTGCATATGTTTATTTTTTCTACATTCTTCTAAGTATGAAGGATTATTATGATCTTATTTTCTTAGATATTGCTTACACTTGATATTACATACAACTGCTTCCACGTTGTTTCTCATTTGACCATCATTAAAACACACGGGTCCGAGCTAGAGGACATCTTGGTTTTGACCGTAAAAGTTCTGGATTTTTGTTAATTATCCATGAACATAGTTAAATGTATTTTTAAAATATTATGCTGGACTAAACATATAGGATTATTTGGATGTGTTTTTGTGCTTCTATTTCTCAGTTAATTTGTTAAACGGAAAATAAATAAATAACAATAATTAAAATAACAACATATTAATAAAAATAAAAACAAATTGTGAATATACGGAATAAAGCTGTTGTTTGCTTAAAGTGCCAACAATTGTGAATAATTATAAAAAAGCAAAAGTAAACTAGAGTTTAGTTGAAAGTTTGAATTTGAATCAACCTTTCCCTTTTATATGTGGGTGTTGATCCAAAACCAGTTGTGCAGAACAGCAGTCATATAGTTATTTTACCCCTGGTAGTGACAAGCAGACGGAGTCTAAAGAGTTCATATGTAATGCAACACTATTACAGGTGTATTAACCATAACACTGTCATAAGGAAACCAAAGAGCTATTTGAATATACACAAGTTTTAGTATTTAGCATCTTAAAATCTCCATTAGGTGCATGTCTCTGAACTTATTTTTTGTAGTTTTACAGTATGTTCAGTGCCAGAATTATTCAGTAATGAAGTTTAGGAACAGGGTTATTATTTAAGTTGTTGAGAAGGAGATCGGCTGCAGACTTCCATCTCTGCAGGACTGTACGTCTGCAGGACCTGTACGTCTGCGGGACCTGTACGTCTGCGGGACCTGTACGTCTGCAGGACCTATACGTCTGCAGGACTGTACGTCTGCAGGACCTGTACGTCTGTAGGACTGTACGTCTGCGGGACCTGTTCGTCTGCAGGACCTGTACGTCTGCAGGACTGTACGTCTGCAGGACCTGTACGTCTGTAGGACTGTACGTCTGCGGGACTGTACGTCTGCCGGACTGTACGTCTGCAGGACCTGTACGTCTGCGGGACCTGTACGTCTGCGGGACCTGTACGTCTGCAGGACCTGTACGTCTGTAGGACCTGTACGCCTGCGGGACCTGTACGTCTGCAGGACTGTACGTCTGCAGGACCTGTACGTCTGCAGGACCTGTACGTCTGCAGGACCTGTACGTCTGTAGGACTGTACGTCTGCAGGACTGTACGTCTGCAGGACCTGTACGTCTGTAGGACCTGTACGTCTGCGGGACCTGTACGTCTGCGGGACCTGTACGTCTGCAGGACCTGTACGTCTGTAGGACCTGTACGTCTGCAGGACTGTACGTCTGCAGGACCTGTACGTCTGTAGGACCTGTACGTCTGCAGGACCTGTACGTCTGAGGGACCTGTACATCTGCAGGACTGTACGTCTGCAGGACCTGTACGTCTGCAGGACCTGTACGTCTGCAGGACCTGTACGTCTGTAGGACTGTACGTCTGCAGGACTGTACGTCTGCAGGACCTGTACGTCTGTAGGACCTGTACGTCTGCGGGACCTGTACGTCTGCGGGACCTGTACGTCTGCAGGACCTGTACGTCTGTAGGACCTGTACGTCTGCAGGACCTGTACGTCTGCAGGACCTGTACGTCTGTAGGACCTGTACGTCTGCAGGACCTGTACATCTGCAGGACTGTACGTCTGCAGGACTCTGGGACGAGCCAGTCGGATCACAACCTGGACAGGACTATTTGAGCCACTCCCCTCAGGCAGGAGGCCACTCCCCTCAGGCAGGAGGCCACTCCCTTCAGGCAGGAGGCCACTCCCCTCAGGCAGGAGGCCACTCCCCTCAGGCAGGAGGCTTCGGTTCATCCGGACCATTGTTTTATGTTGCACCGAATGACCAAAGCAACTTCCTGTGTTTGTGAATTCTGTTCATTGACAATGGCAATAAACCTTTTCTGATTCTGATTCTGACTAGAAAAATGGCTTTGGTTGGCAGCAGTAAATAAAAAATAAGAATAACAAGAATAAAAATAGCTTTGTATCGTCTTACACCATAAAATAAAATAGAAAACAGTCAGAAATATAATAAGAATATATAGGAGTAATATTTTCAGTGCAGTTTCTAGCAACGCAAGCTAAATTAACCTTAAGCCTCTAAATAAACCGTGTAGGAGAACAGCTGACATATTGAATTATGCCTTGTTTCCAAGAATGGAAATCCGATTAAGTTTTACAGTTCTGCCGACAACAGGAACCATTCTGAATGTTCCTCAGTCCCCCTCAGTCCACCTGGCCTGCCTCTGGTTCACGTCACCGCAGGGACTTATCATTTAACCCCGTGTCAGACTATCCAAACCCAGCTCCTCGTGCTGCTGACTGCTGGCCTGGTTCTCCTGAGCTGCACAAAGAAGAGCGCTTTGTGAGTAACCTCGTGGTGACAGGAAGATAATCAATCAGAGGTGGCAATTTCCACACTCAGCCGGCATGAAGAGTAACGCACCAGGCACTCCCAGGGGCCAATAACACGGGGCCAAATCCCCAAATCACTGTGTCAGGGCGAGGGCCGCTGAAAGAGGGGGTTCCAAGCCAAATGGCACACTGTCAAAACATCCCATAATTGTTTTACAGGCGGCACTTGGAACATTAAGAGCCGGGGCCGCGACGCTCGTAATGGAATGTATCGTCTTAAGTGCATAAATCTACATATGTCAATACCATTTGTAATTAACATCTTCACAATCTTCTTGTGATCTTCTTTAAGGTGTTTTAGAGACTTGCACTTTATAACATATTTGGGAACATGGTCCAATCAGAGCGCTGTATTCTGTATCCTCAGAATATGTGGTGACACTATAACAACTACACTTAGTAAAGCATGAGCAAAGACTTCATTCATAGAGAACAGTTTATTAAGGCTTAGTAACTACACATTTTCTAACCTTAATTCCTAACCCTAACTTTAAAGATGTAGTTGTTTATGAACTGAGTATTTCTCGATGCTTTGATTAGGCTTATTAAGGTGTGGTTATGTGGTTATAGTGTGCCAAAAATATGCCATAGGATTAAAAATGTTAAGCTTTAAACATCCAATATCAGTTTAATGTGCATTTATTTATCACTGATTCTAAAAGTAAAAATAGCACATGCACAGGAACAGGTACTTTTCTCACTAATATCATACAGTTTGAAGACTATTAAATCCTGCAATGTGTTCCTTTGATTTTAGAAAACTGTGTTCTGAATATCGCCTCATGCAGTTACTTAGAAATTGCATTCTGAATATGTATTTTTGGTACATTATTTATTATCTTCCCAACACTGTTTACAAAGGTCCACAGGTAATGTTAATGAAGCTAAAGTTGAATTGACAAAGTGAAACTGTTTTTACAAAATAACTCTTCAGTTTGTAATAATGAATGTGTTCAAGATAAATAAGAACATATGCAAAATAATCCCCTGTTTAAACAGTTTGACAACTAATTAAATATGAAATATGAAATGGTAGGTAGCACGTAAGACATTGTCATTGTTATATTCAAACAAATAGAACGATTCAAATGTCCCCATCATAAGAAGCATCAGTGTCATAGTCCTTGCATACTTACAGACATAACGGACATAACGGAACACTGATGGAGAACTTTAATTGAGACAACGTTCCAAAAGAAGATCTTTAAGTGGGCGCCAACAAACTCACAGGAGTGACCCCTGCCTTGACCTTGGCCTGACCTGTGGTCCAGCCCTCACCTCCAATAAAGACGCCTGTAACGTCAAGTTAACTGTGATTAATGGAGGTGCAGGGCACAAAGTCTCTCTGTGTGCAGGACCCAGAACTTCATACAGTTCACAGCACTAAAGCGGCGGCCCCAGGAATGTGTGGAACCATCTGAAGCCTGCTGCTCTGGACAGTCAATGGAAAACCAGCAGCTACAGCCAAACAGATTGTGTTTCTGGTTCAGTGGCGGTTAGTCTATTTGCATGTGGGAAAGATGACTGTGAAACTATGAAGTATAAGTATAAGGTTAACGACTACTTCACTGGAGGACTTTGCAAAAAAGACATTAATGCACACTCCAACAACATTAGGTTGTGTTGTAGTACATAGAGCCAAATAAATTATATTCACCGTATTTTCCGTACTATAAGTTGCACCTTTTTTCATAGTTTTGGCCGGGGTGCGACTTATACTTATATTATAACAAATACTATCACATATAAGTCGCTCCAGATTAAGTATAAGTATACATTAAATACTTATACTCCGGAGCGACTTATATGTGATATTATTTGTTATTTTCACACTTGCAACCGCATTTCATACTCCAGTTTGACTTATATATGTTTTTTTCTTCTCTATCATGTATTTTTGTCTGGTGCGACTTATAGTCCAGATAATACGGTATGTCATACAGTTTAATCAGGGGATTGGCTTCACCATTCATTTGTTTGTGATGGAACACTTGAATTGACGTAACTCCGGGTAACATGGGCTAAATAAGTGATTGAGTTTTAGGAATAGGTAGAAATAGAGAATGTTGTGTCCATGTTCAAAACTACTGGAGGTAAAATACGTCAAGTTACACAGTGAAAGACAAATAACTTCTGACTTTTCTTATCTTCATTTGCAAAAGTGAAGGTGTATGTTATTAGCTTTTATTGTCCAATGTAGCTACAATGTTTGAGCTAATGCTAAAGTATTCCACACCGCTCTGTTCACAACGAATCTGCTTTTGACCTGCCTCCAGACATGATCTAACTGGTTCTCAGGAGATTCACCTGGTTAAATAAAGGTCAATACATGAATAAATAGCAGTGCGTGCAAAGATATCTCATTAACATTGCAATATGGGGTCAATGCCTTGGAAGAGCACGACTGCACTCTCTAATACAAGTGATTAAAAGTCAGCTTAGCTGATGTTAGACAGCCTGTCATGCTCCCACCACTGCAGTTGTCAGTTTGGAGCTTGACGTCTTATTTTGGTGCTAAATCTCTCTGTTGCTGCCCACATTGTAGGTTTATTGGCTAACGGAGGAGCAGGCTGTGGAAGTGACACCATGGCTGGAGAGAGTTTATCATTCTGCTGACAGGCTAAATAACTTGTGCCGAAGCAACAGATAACAAATGGCCTCATGTTGTGTCTTGAGTGTCTGTGCGTTAAAGACAAGAGCAACTGGGCCGCAGCAGCACAAATGAACGGGCTTGACTTTCTGGCAGCTCACGCCGACGGCTCCAGGGCAAGAACGAGAAGCACACGAGGGACGGAACGGCTGTTTGTTGGCCCTGCCGTTGGTTTAAAGGAGGCTAATAAAACATGGACTCTGCAGAAGATAATGTGGAGAGTCAAGCAAATGTTTGATGGTGGATGTGCGTTTGAAAGTCCATCACAAGAGGTTGTAAAGACGTTGGGTTTCTCTAACCTCTAATCCCTCTAATCTCATGGGTGATTTTCATCCATGAGAGGAGTTTCAGAATGAACTGTTGACCTCGCCCACTTAGTGCCTTCTGAACCAGGACAAAGAAATGGTTCCTGGCTGTTGTTTCCACCAGGTTCTCAGCCGTCAACGTCTCTGATTGGACGCGATTGTCTGTTTGTGGCAGTTGTTTCTTCACGGCTCCCATCATACAAAGAGTCTTAAAATGTATATAATTGAATTTGATTGGATTTCTCCCCAAAACGCTATTTTTTTAACACTGCATGGAGTTAAATGCCTTTTTTCATAACTAAAAGAAAAGGTTAAAAAGCCAGTTGAAATGAATAACTAAACTTAAAGCACAAAGAATTTCACACCTCCAATTGTTTATTCACTCAGTTAAACTAGATTTTTTGTATTAATCTTCATACCATAAAATACTATGTACCATTAGGCAACTCACTATTTAGACCCATAACAATTCAAGATCTCCATAACTGGTGCATTTCCCCCAATACAAATATGTAACGATAGACGTGGGCCATTGTACTCACCCATTTAGGCATCATACAGCATGTTTTACAAGAATATACATGGTGTCCTTCAATGCAAGTAGCCGGTTTAGTCTTGCATTCAGTTTTTGACCAATACATTGCAGAATAACAGTGATCAAAGTTGCATTTATTACAGAAGCGTTCCTTGAATGCTGTGAGGAGAAAACATACTGCATCGCTTGACATGTTACAAGACAAAGCACAATTCCTCTGTTGTTTCTCCTCCACAACAGCCTGAGCGCCGGGTGTCACTGCTGAGGGCTAATAAGCCAAAGCTGTTGATAGCGCCACACTCAGCGCTCACCTCTGCCTCTGCGTGTCAAACTGTCTCTACTGCCACTGGGCCGCCACCTAAACAAAGCAAGGTCAGTGTGAACCAAAATGTCTGCCCGAGATGTGTCAAAGCATTAACATATAACTCTATAACACGCATTCCTCGCCTGTACAGCTGTTTCTGTCCGTACGGCGAGGGAGATAGGCCTTTGGCAGCCCGTGAAAATGTCCGGCAAGAGATAAATTCCCAAACGTCAGATGAGCTGTCAGTGTGAAAGAATACGCTGGTCATTACCACCTTTAGATGGACCTCGCATGCAATCCCCCTCCCCTCCTGTGGGGACCCCCGCTGAGGGCCAGACCTCTTTTCCCACAGTGAAAACACATGCATTAAGTCAGTGGACTTACGCCGAATACAGTGCGCTCCTGTGTTATCTGAGCTCCAGAAACGTTTATAGCCAGAGAGAAGACTCACAGCAATGATAAGCCCTACAGGTGTGAATAATGTGGGGGCAACAGTTTAAAAGACTCTCTTGTGTCGACATGTCTCCAATTATTACAATTACTCAACAAAGCTTTGGAAAAACATCATAAAAGTCTTAAAGGACAAATATTATACACTTATGCTCCACAAAGTTGCACCTGTTCCCTTTTTGTATTGTTATTGGCCTTTAAACATGTTCTTGAGTACCTTTATTTTGGTATTTCATGCTTTGGAAATAGAGGATAAATGAAAATAACCTCATGTCTCTGAGCATCGGGCTGCATCTACTGGCAGCAGGAAATATATATTTTAGAGTAAAACATTGGCTAATGAAGCTATGCAGTAGTGATGATGGTGACGGCAGAAATGCTCAGAACGAGTCTGGTGATGATTTATAGACTTAAAGGGCACATATTATGCCAAAGTTATTTTTTGAGCTTTTAACCATGTTCTAACAGCGTTCCCTCATCAAAAACATACTGAGAGTAGCATTTAGCTTCATTTGCACTAATTTGATGAATCTCGATAGCTGATGTTTTCTCGGTCTGTGATCACCAGATCTTGTTCCGTGAATTTCGTGAACCACGATCAGTACAACTGTGTTCCATGAGCCAACGTGACGTCGAAATGTTTGTATTAAACTGTGTGTGATTCCCTCTGCAGCCAGTAGATGGGATCAAAACAGCAGAGCTACAGATGTCATTTTCAATTGTATTTTATATATATAGAATTGTTTAGTTCTAAAACTTGAGATGCCCAACTAAAGTTACTTGGGAGGATGTTTAAAAGCTAATAACAATACAAATAATGCATCATATTTTCCCTTTAAACAACCCAAAAGATCCAAAGATCGAGTAACCGTCACACATCGAGGAATGTTTCTGATGCTCGGAGGGGAGAAGATTCATCAAACTAGTGTAAATGAAGCTAAATTTAACTCGAGGTATGTTTTTGATGAGGGAATAATGTCAGAACAGGGTTAAAAAAAAAGTAAAAGCTGTATAATCATAATTATATTTGAAGATGACACAGCACAGGGTCATTCTCATTGATTCAGTACAACATTCTGAATAGATATTATTATATATCCCGTGGAGGATTCATAAAACAGGTATTAACAGAAATGTTGAAAATGTTGGCGTAACTGAATATTCCTCCAGAAAACAGGTGGAAGGAGAGAATGGACAATGCTGCGTGTGAGGTGTTTGTGAGAGAGAATGAGGACGAAGTAGTGACTGCACAACTGTCTTAAACAAGTGTTTTTATGTGTATTTTGTTCATGTTGTTTTATTCTTCTTTGTCAATAATTGCATTAAAATCCTGCATCTTCCATTTGGATGAAACGTGCTGAAATGGAAGGGTTTTAAGGGTCAACATACGAGGTCATTTTGACCCGAGTCATTCTGTCTGTAACAAGGAGAATATAAATAGTCCTGTAAACACGTTAGCTAAACTTTTAAACTTGAGTGACATTTAAAAGGTTTTGTGGCGGTAAGTTTAGACAGTGTGTTGATTATAGTGCTGCTAATGCATAATCCTGATGTAAACACAATGTACTACGGTAATAAGAGGTTTAACATAACATGCAGAAAGAATTGCAAAACTATTTACTAAACTAAGTCTATGTTGTCATATGCGATTCAGTTTTGCAATGAACTCTTCGGGTTAGAATGAGAAATATCCACTGCTGTGAGATTCCAGTGCAGGTGTGGCAGGAGGAAAAATTAGGCCCGAGAAATTCCATGGAGTTCAGGAGAGTCTAAGGACAGAGGACCCTGGGACATCGTCCCTCGCCACCACAGACATTGTCTGACTTCATCGCCACCACAGACATTGTTGATTCATTTCTCCCTGTGGCCCTCAGAGGCAACTGTTGTTGTGATTTTGGGCCTTACAAAAATAAATTGATTTGATTTGATTTGATTTGAATGTTGAGCGTATCATGGAGATGATCACATGACCGGCTCAGCTAAGTCTCCACAAATGTATATATTTGTCTGATGTAATGAACAATACAAAAGTCCTTCATCTCTATGGCACCGTGGCATCACTGCAGGCTCTGGTCTGAGGAGAACTGGCCTCAGCTGTCACATGTCCTCATTAAGGCAGTCTAATAAGCCCAGGTTACAGGACGCTTCTGAGAAGTAAGTGATATGTCACAGCGGCATACAATAAGGCCGTGCACATTACAGTCTAGGCTAAACCTGCTCCAGGACTAATTTAGTTGTCCTCATCTCAAGCAGAGCTGGGCAGAAGGTTTGGTCTGTACAAACGCCACTATGTGCTGGGAACAGTCAGGATGTGAACACTGAATAATCCAGGTTCATTTTGTACTCTTCAAGACTTAAGAAATTGTCAATGTACATTCTACTGTGTACGATGCATTCTTATGCAAAAGAAAAGTCAGTTTACACAAGTAGAGTTATAGTTATACGTTATAGGCCTAATTTGCTCATAATACACATACTTTAAAAGAGATATATTCATCATTAAGGTATTGCATAGCAGATAACAGTGATGATTGTCTTCCAACAGCCAAAGTTTTACTTCTTCCACTTCCTTAAGTGTTATCTATGTAAAGCTAGTTTGATCTGCTCATTTAAATGCACCACGGCCCACACTAAACTGTGCCACACTTTCTGTCAGGGCTGAATGGGACTGTGGGTTCCAATGACATCACTGGAAGTTCTGAAATATGAGATTTTGGGGATCGTCTTCACTGTCCTTCCACACATCTGTCCTGTTATAGAACTCAGGGGGACAACATACCCGTCACTTTAACTAGACACCACAAGACAAAAGCAGGTTCCGTCATTCTTACTCTCATCTCCTGTAAATTTACGACGCCGGGGCCACTACTCCTGCCCTCTCCCGCAGAGATAAGAGCTGCTTTTTCTGCTCAAAATCGACAGGGGGCTGGCTGTACTTTGAGGACACACTCAGCTGCTAGATTAACTCATCAACACCGCATTGCAGGGTGTCAACAGAAATGTTTCACACAAGACCAGTAAGGAATGAATACCATTTGGAGGTCACAAGTGGCAACCACGAGCTTCTCCAGGCCTTTTAAATGTTAGTGTCTGGCTTTCAAGAGCATGGATGTAACCCCTAAACCTTAGAGGGGAAAAGAGACACCAGCAGGACATCCCCCTCTTGTCAGCCTCCACTGTACATTATGACTCGCAGTGATCAGGCCGGCCAGATTTATGCCCCTTGAAATATAGCACAGGCATTTTTACTTGTCATTTTGTACCCAAAATAAGTTATGAACTCAATCTGTTGTCACTAGCATGGCTAATGTTACCTAATAAATTCTTGTTTTAGGACAGTTTGAATGTACCAAAAATAAAGGTACAATTGAGTTGTCATTACGAACATCTCAAATCTGACCTGAAGTGGACATTTGCTGTGTGAGAGGCAGGAACATATCACCCAGATATTCAACTTGAATTAAAGATATTTAATCAGAAGCTAAACTATAAAGTCTTCATTGTGTGTGTCTCTTTAAGCGAATGCCGCACATAAGTTCCCAACATCGTGACCGCCACAATAAACAATCTGCAAATACACCTGCAGTGAGTACTCCTCCTGGTTTTAGCACACCAGCATGGCTCAAATAACTTTTAGGAGCCATGGCCTCCTTCTTAACTTCTTTGACGAGCATATTTTGAGGGAAGCAAAAAACAACTGACAACTGGAGACACGGGATCATCTTCAAAAGAGCGACCTGTGTCTGCGACATGCTGTCTTTTAGCTGCCTGAGCAATGCCATTCCGTGTCATTGGAGTCATCTACAGGCTGTGAGTAATGACTTCCAAATATAGATTACAAGAACAAGTTTCACACAAAGTGTCACATTTACTGGGTGCACTTAAAGGTCTTGAAAAGGACAAATTAAGAAGGCCGGAGTGTGAGTGGTGCTGGTGGACTGGACTGGGGCAGTGGGTGGATTGAGGAGTCTTTGCACTCGGCGGGCAGCAAAGCTCTGAGAGCTGCTCTGGGACCGGCCTTGTTTATTCTCTAAAGCTCAAACGTGCTGGACGCTGCTGCCACTTTGTGACTGTTTGCTTAAGACTGGTCAGCATCAGTCCACAGAGCGGTGATAAGCTCAGGCCCACTGGGCAGCACTTGTTCCACTACAATGTCTGTGTAGATAAGTATAAGCGTAGGTTACAGACAGCTTTTGGAGGCTTTTTACCTGGTTATCTAGTCTTAAATCGCTTGGAAGATTTCTAAAAATACTATGAATCTGTTATGCTATTTAAAAAAGGCAGTTTCTGTTATGTTATCAAATTAGTTTAGTATTTATGTTGGTTTATGTTCCCATGTTTCTAAGTTCCTTTTCTTCAATGGTTATGCATTTTAACTTAGCCTTGAAGGCATCGAGACCATAGTTGCTATTGTCTGAATCTCCAGCGACCCAGTAACCTTCAAACTAGAGCGAGCTGCCAACAGTGAAACCAGCACGGCGCTGGCTATGCTCCTCCATCTTCAATGAAGTGACAACAAGTAAAAAGACAGGTCTGAGCTTACGGGAGTATGTGTGGATCAGGCCGTGTAAAAATAATGTCCTGAGCTTTTCACTACGTCTAACAGTCCATATGAAATGAAGACAGGGCATCAGAACAATGTTAAACCTCGAGTCCTCTGCAGCACCAAAAGAAGAACTTATCTGATGACCGACAGAATCCAGACATAAACACTGATATGTGTCGAGATGCAGTGTCCGCGGCAACTATATCCACCATGGCAACACCGCCGCTAAAGCGATCATGATTAACAGTCATGGGCAGAATTTGACCCAAATGTCAAACAACACATACATAACTATATAAAGATACATAATTCCTATTCCTTATTCCAAGTGTGTTCTCAGCATATCCAGTGTGTAATTTTATATAGTACCAAGTAGATTTAAACGCACAGACAGAAGACAAGCCTGGTATTTGTAATTTATGAAGCTAGCGCCATAGCCATGTTCCCAGGGCGATAACTCTCTCGTAGTTATGGCTCCATCTTCTTTACATCAGACCCTGACAACCATAACAAGTACAGTAGCAATGCTTCATATAGGATTTGTATAGTTGTCGAAGGGACACGAGTTCACCTGCTGCCGGTCGAATCTGCTGTGAAACGATCATAATTTAAGCACATTTTACGTACGCGCATTCCATGTTTGACATTTTTCTGAATGATTTGGTTCTTTAGGTTAAAATAAACAGAAGCCGCACAAAAGCTTAAGCAATCTGACGTGTCTGTGTCAATCGTGAAATAAAGTGTTTTTACATTTTTCTGAAGTGAGTGCCAGTTATGTGTGTTTCTCTGAATGAACTGTACTTTCACCACTACAGCTCACTCTTTCATTTGTTTTGTGTTGGATAAGTTATTTATTAGGATATACTGCTAAAATATATATTACACTATTCAGTCACTGCCTCAAAAATGCAGTTACATTACTTTAATTGTAATATTGTATAAATAAATCAAATATGTACTGTATTTAGAGGTAAACAACACAGAAGTTCAAATGGGTTAAAATCTCACAACAATAGATAACATCTCCAGCTGCAGAATGTGTGTCTGTGGGTTTCACTTCAGCACATTCAGTCTGCTCCAGTTTAAGCTCTGTCAGGACAAAGGTTTGCAAAGGAAGGTTACACTCTTCTCACGTGTGTGTTTGTTAGTGTTGCAAGTTCGTAACTTTAAGTATTTGGTATTACACTACTAATTCAGTACAATTGTAATTTATAAGTAAAAGTACTTGGTTACTACCCAGCACTGTATTTTGAGAACAGAAGTCATTTTTAATTTAAATACTTACAAATCAGAAATGTTTTAACCCACTGAAGTGTCATGGAAATGTGTTTACACTTGTTGACTTGTAAAATAAGTGTGTTCGTAAAAATATGTCCAACTTTCTGGCAGCAAATGTAAGTTCCCCATGGCATTCAGCAGTTTAGTCTGGTCCAGCTGGTGAAGGGCAGGACTCCGCAGCGTCGTGGTTGTGCGTGTCATTCCTGGCTGTCAGTGGGACACAGTGACAGAGTTTTCAGCGTTGGGCATGGCCGGGGCGTGGGAGGTCAGGGGGCAAATGGTAGCACTGGTCCTGTCAGCTCTCCACTTCCCCTCAGCCCCATGCAGGTCCCAGGGGCTGGCGCCAGGCAAGCCCCGCGAGCAGCCGGGGCAAAAATAACCCAGGACAGTTGTCGGGCAGGGGAGAGTGACGAGGAGAGCATGTCACACCGGAGATCAGGTTTCGGCGGCTGTCATCAGAGAGAGGTCATTACTTTTGGGCTAATTATCTCCAGCCACATGTAAACAAACAACCTGCAGCGGCAGCACTACATTGCGTTCACAGCTTGGTAGAAGGACATCAAAAGTCACAAACAAGATGTATTTATAACACAACCGGAGACAAGTATGAGGCCAAATTAAAAGTTGTGTTGAGTACATTCCATTGTTGAACTTGGCTGGGACTTGTACTGGGGAATAATTCTATTTTCATGGCATTAATACCTTTATTTAAGACCTCTAAAACTCCACATACAATATAAATACACTTTAACGGACATATTTTCACGTTTGATTGGGTGATGATAACACACGCGTATCAATTTCAAACTATATCCTCCAGAATAGATCAACAACATGTTACATAGTGATCTCTGTTGGGTGCACAGATATCACAGATGCTATCAGCAAGTAAAGGCATAAAGATAACACAAATGCATAAACGAGTATGGTGTCCCGGCTTCTTGTGTGTGATTTATGAGATCAAGTGCAGTGTGACACAGGATGAGATGCTCCCTGCCGCTCGGCCCGGCTCCGCGCTCACATTCTCCAGCCTTCATGGCACGTTTACGCTCCGGGTTAGGTTTCCATCGCAGGGTTTCCATACCGTACCTGTGTCCGGCTGCACACTGACCATCTGCCCTCACCACTAAAGAACCAGTGGGAACGTGGACTGCAGCGCTCATGGTGGTGCTTAGGGTGATCAGAGGCCCCGATTAATTAGTGAATTTAACCCATGGCCTGAATTTCAGCCTTTCTTATCCGTCTGTTGTTACAGACCGTGTTCATCTGTAATTATGTAAATATGAAATAGTAGCAGAACTGCTCAAAGTGTCTTGGATGATTTTCTTTATAGTTTCTTATTTGTTTCATTTGCACCAATCCAAATGAACTATTACAGGGATGTATTCCATTTTGTCCATTGTTATTCGTCCCAGCCTCTCTTCAGTGGTTGGTTCCATTGGTATAATCCATTTCTTTGTCATGTCTTTTATTTGTGTTGCTGCTCTCAGTACGTCCAAAGGTATCCATCTCTTGCTTCCATTGCTAGGATGTTACTTCCCAGATATATAGTTGAGTCCAGCACTTAAAAAGAGTTGAACAGTCACAAAATATGTGATTGTAATAGATTACGTGCCACAGATTAATGTACTCTTTGATATGGTGTTTTAAATACTGTGATGAATGGGCTTCTGCTTTTGTTGCTTTTCATGGGTTTCAGGCATACAAGGAATTTCTTCCTGATTTTGAAGGATTTGACACGGCCTGCTGTTAGTAATAGTGCAATTCAAATTCAAATATGATATATGTTGAATGGGGAAAGGCCCTCATAAAATCATTCAAACCAGGAAGAAGACCTGATGACCTTGATGTCTGAGAGATTCCACAGACACAAACCAAACTCAGTCGACTATAAATCCAAACCAAACCTTGACCATGAGACTATTGGCCCAAAAATCAAGACAAATCTAGACCTGAGCATGACATGAATTTGGGTTTAACTCACTGTTTTGGCCGAGTTAAAAACTTAAGTTATCACATAAAGGCATAACATGCTCCATGATGTCTGGTTTCCTCTCAGACCAGCGCAGTAAACAGTGTGTACGACATGATCCGTGCTCGGAGCTGATTGTCCATGTAGCGCAGGTTGCCGTGCTTATTGAATGAAGTGCAGCGTAATTGAGATGAAAAATGACATTAAGGCGCTGCTTGAACGCTGTCACTTCTGTCAGCTCTAAGTGTGCGTTATTAATTGCCCTCTTGTTTCTTTCTTGAAGGTGTTCGGAGTGACCCGGCATTTGTGCTCAAATATTTATGTATGCTCCGGAAACCAAATTACCCCATTCGCCAGACGGATCTAAAGAGCTGATTTGCATGCTGAGACTTTTTTGAAGGGTAAAGATTACGGCGCTATTCTGTCAAACAAGTGACTGACACTTCTAATGGAACATGAGCGCTTGCGTGCGAGTGGATTTAGCTCCGCCTTTAGCCCAGGGTACTTCATGACCATTAGAAACGCGAAAGGTAATTAATTTTTGGGAACAAGTTTGCTCATCCCCACCAATCCCCATGAAGGGGCTGTGTAATCCCCCATTTACTAATTGAGTTATCGGCATGGGCCTGGACATGAACCTGAGAAGTGTCACAAATCAAGTTTTGTTTATCTACCATTATGTTGGAGCAAGAGGCTTAGTTTTATGATATAATTATACCTCGAGGGACAGTAACCCCGGACCACCTCCATTGGTAATGCTGAGCCCTATGGCACAGAGCGGGATTCATGCCGGGCACTTTTCATCCGGATTTGTACAATGGGGTCTTATTGGCATGAAATATGTGAATAGTGGGGAAAGTTCTTTTCAATTTCCCCAGATCCTCCAGCTGGCATTGTCAGTATCTTGGGAGCCAGTGTGAAGATTTAGAGCATTATTTCTTACTAAACGATTAGTCTCTCAGCCCAAGACAGTATCAGGTTCTAAATAGACAACCAACATTTATTTTGTATATTTAAAATTATACTCTTTAAGGGGCTACCCATTTTTTCATGCAATAAAGTAAAATCCGCTTTGCCACAGTAGATGTGTTGTAAATGCAAGTGTTGGGGTGAAAATGAGACCGCTGCGTGAGCATTAAGACAGTCTGACATAAATACAATGCCAAATGCTAGAATTATGGTGCAAAGCTGCATGATGAGAACTAGGGGGCACACGGCTGCAACTGCTAATACTGCTAAGTTCACCCTTCTCCTCTGGGTCCTGTGAACTGGACAATGGAGTCTGCGTCCAGAGGGAAGCCCCTCAAAAACACCATATAGAGGGTGAGCGCTGTCCCTCAGAATCTTCTGAGAAGATTTCACAGTTTGAGAGCTCTAATGGGGCTAGCAACGACTTTTGAGTAGCCCTTTGTCATGTTCATCAGTCGATTGCGATCCTTAATGGAGAAGAACCAAATAGCTATAACTCTCTCAATGAAAGAGTAATGGAACACACGTGCAACACCAAGTGAGTGTAATGATGCGATATCATGGCCTTTAGGCGCTTTACCTGAAGACTTTTCAGTGGCCCACATGTACAGTATTTCTCACTTACTTAGGGCAATCAAGGCAAGCAGTGATTGACCAATGAAATCTAAAATGACCACAGGTCACAACTATATTTAAATTGGTCCTAAATATATCCAAATGAGCCTGTTTTCCCCTCACTTCTGCTGCTGAAGCTTGGCCTCTACATCATCAGCCAGTACTGCGCGGGAAGATTGGTTCTCTTCCCTTTTCATTTTCTGAAACCCGTCCATGCTCCACTCTCAAACATGAGCTTTTAGAACCAGAGTGGACCCATGTGCTCTGAGGACCACACAGCCTTGAACCCATGGATCTATGCTCAAGCCACGCTGTATAAACCTGTGAGGGAATCTTGGATGTTTGCAGGTTCTGCCCCAACTGAGCATGGTAGTTTAGCTCAGGAGGAGGTCGGCCTTCACACAGCTCACCGCAGTTTGAAACTCACTCTTGCATATTTGTTTTTTCCCTTTCGCTTGTCCAGCCATAAAAGTCACTACACGCTTCTGCTTCGAAACATCCTAATTATTCACCACAATGAGATTACAAGGGCTTTTCACAACCCTCTGAGGCTAAAGCAAGTTTTGCCGTCACGGTAAAGCTAACAACAACTTGCCTTCTAACAGCGCCCTGTCTTCTTTGCGCAGAGTAAAACACTATAATTAGATTGGATAAGAAAGATGAGTGCTTCAGTGAGTGAAAAAAGTCAGGTGCTCTTCAGGATCACAGTGAGGCAAGCGCTGGAAAATCAAGACAAGAAAAATGCAAGGCAAATCTTTTAGAGTTATCTGTTAGAGTGCCTCGCATTTTGACAGTGCACAATGGACTCATTTATGGACAAAATCTAGAACAGCCCCTTTAAGACATTTATACAATAATGTAGAATGCATTTAATCGACTCGATCCTGGTTGGAAGTATGAATCAGTTTAAATAAGGCTAACAACAGTAGTGAGCTGGGGAGCAAACATCATCGCTCTTTGGATGAGGAAAAATACACTAAATGTTGCTTCTTCTAACTCCCATGCTCTCTTTCTAAATACAAAACAGAACGTGGTGACAACATGGAGTCAGAACATTTGGCTTTGGAAATACAATCCGTTTTGTTGTGGTGCTGAATGAGACGTGATGGACACTATCTCCTCTCGGGGCAGACCTCTCTGTGCCCTCGCGCAGACATTTGCAACTGGTGTCAGGGCCCTATAAATCATCCCGTATCAAAGCGGCCTGTAACGCTTCCTGCATTTCAACATATGTGGAATCAGAAGGCGTCTGTCATCGTGCGGAGCCACTCTCAGAGAAAGCCTTTTTGGACGCCATTCCCACATTAACGTAGACCAGATGTGCCATTGATTGGGGAGGTTTTACCTGCCACGGCGGGATACTCCCCAAATGAGGTGACGCGGACATTGTCATAGCTCCTCCGTGGATCAGGCTTGTAAACTAAAATCAACAGGCTGGATAACTACCCAAACCTTCTCTGTGACTGACGCTGATGGAGATACTGGACCGTGTGTTTTCTTTGCGTAATGAGACCCACAGTTTGGAAGCGATTCCAGGAACTGGTTGTGATCTACTATGAACAGTACATTGAGATGTGCTCGTCACTGCGGGAGTGATTTAAGGTCTTATATATTTGTGGTTTGCTTCTCAGCCTCAACTGTTTGCCGGATGTCTCCACTCCATCGCCCTTTCACGCCACGGCTTTCCTGTCCAATAAAGCCTTCAGGATAGAAAGAAAAGAGGTATTTTTGTGGAATGGTCCAACAGATGTTTTAATAAAAATCCATATTTTTTAAAATGTCTATACACACTGAAGAATTTCAATCCGAATCCCCCAAGTATAACAAATGCACTACACATTTCAATCAGAATGTAATGGAATACAGTTATTTGTGTTTGTTTACTATGTTATGTTGAATGAAATTGTGTTATAAAAGTATTCTTACATGTATATTAAACGTATCTTTGCAGGACTGCATCTGTCCAAATCAACAGATAAACTTGCGCTTGCTGTGAAAAATAATCATCTTCTTCCAGGCTTGTGAAGACAAATCCCCAGTGTTGAACCGAGTCAGCGTTAAGTTTTCCTCCCGTCTTCAGCAGAGCTCCTGAGAACCTCTGAGCACACACTGAGCTGCTCCATTTGCATCAAATGAGACAAACTCCGGGCGACAGCGGCCTGTGCCACGATGAGACAATTCATCTTCATATTGTAAATGGTCCTCACTGTCATCTGGGGTTTTAAGTTCCCCAAAGCAACTCAAAGGGCTCTTGAACCAACCATATATCTCCCTGTGAAGAGCTGCCTGTGTCCCCTGCTGCTTTGTGTTTAAACTTGGCCCTCCATCTCTGGCTAAACTTCCATTGTAACCTTGAGAAAAGTGACTGTTTGTCTTATTTTCAGTCATGTAATCATAGGTGACTTGTAGCTAATATACTTGTTTCCTATTGATGCTGTCTTGAAGAATAAACAGTTTAGCAACCATCAAATGCAATCAGTATGAGCTCTGTTTGTATCCTATAGTCATCCCGGCTGCCACGTGCACATGAGCTTAAATAGGTTTATCCATGATTAAAATGACCAATAGTTAATCATTGAAGAGGTCAGGTTTAATATTTTCGCTGTAGATATCTAGTTATTGAAGACCCTATACCCAGTTTGTGTGCTTTTTATGTTGTCCTTGTGCTGTTTTTTATATGATGGTGAGCGTAAAATGAGTTTCTACCTCAATAGACAGTTAAAGACAATAAAGATAATCTATTCTATTTTTTTTGTCCCGTTCTCAAACAGTAACACAGGGGTGTCCAAACTTTTTTCACCAAGGGCTGCATTTTGAAACCTAAACGGGGTAGAGGGCCACAAACAACTTGACAATGTCGAATTTGTTGAATGACAAAGTGAATCATTCGACATTTTGCATTTCACGTAATTGCGATGAGCGTCCACACCTTCAATTAGACCTGCCACGTGTTCCCTGGAACATTAATATTAGGTTGGTATAACATCAATATGCCTGAATTTTCCCAATTTCACAATAAAAAGTAACACTTTTTGTTGTTTGGGCCGACACAGCGGGAAGCTGGAGGGCCAACAAAAATTGGTCTGAGGGCCGCATTTGGCCCCCGGGCCCTAGTTTGGACATGCCTGCAGTAACGGAAGCAAGAAGTGCCACTGCCTCTACTTGTTCTAGCTCATGTTCTTGTTCTAGCTCACACATCCCCATTCCTGATGTTCATGAATGTATGTAAACTGTAAACTGTACGAGCGACAAGTGGCGTTTACTACAACAAAAAAACAAAAAAGTGTCACCATCTGAAGAAAAAGATGTCTATTATTGCAGCTGATTGACTTAGGGGTAAACCACAGTAATCAAAAGTGGCTCGAGTTACCTCAAACCACCACGGACATGTGATGTTTCAAAAGGCCTTAAATGCTTCTGTTTTCTTTTCATTATAATACCAGTGATTTTTCGGTGGTAAACGTGATGCACATGTGCTGGAGCGACACAGATGTGCAGACAATGTGCAGAAGGCCTGATGTTCAACAGTTTGCAATGCTACTACTCAATTCCACTGATCATATACGCTCTTAGACTGACCTTAATCCACCTCTATAACATTTAAATTCAGGGCGATGTTGTTTCCGGGTAAGAAAGGAAGAGGCAATAGCCGCAGCAGTGATATGGAGAAGTGGAAAAAGCAGTATTCTGAAAGCTACAGCTGCTGGCTCGTCTTAGATTACCTCGATGCGGCGCTCCCCAGACCAGGTTTGGTTTCCGGCGCCGTCATTTTCGTCGTCCTGATTTTTCCGCAAATTCATTTAAAAGATTGATTTACAATGTTTGCCTGTGTCTTGCCCACACGTGACGCCTCAAGAGTTCAATAGCAGAGGGCTGGTGTGTCAGTGGGTGGTTGACGTATCGTGTCATCGATACCGTAGGCGGCGCCCGGTGAGGTTTATCGTTCATTCTCGGAGTGGTTGTTTCTGATAGGATCACTTCAAAGCGCTCGGCAACATTTGAGCAGGAACTTCATTGGCTGAAGGGGTTCGGTCAGATCTTTGACCACTGACGTCGTAGTAAAAAGTGAGAAGATATTTGAGTCGTGTTGATGTCTTGCAAATGGCTTCAGTTCATTGTAAAGTCAACGTGAGGCCAATTCAACAACACCAGTATCATGGCGTCTGATCATGAGGTTTAGTACAAATACATTAATCATGTTTTCTTCAGTTTCGTAGCTAACATTCTAGCTAGCTTACCACAAACTTCCAACTGAAATTCCACGCTTTCTATACATTTCTGTAGGTAATTGTGGAATTCTTAGTTGTTAGCGAACTTTACAGAGGCCAGAATTACCATATTTTCCGGACTATAAATTGCACCTTTTTTCACAGTTTTGCGACTTTATTTTTATATCTTTATATTTATACTTACATACTTATACGCCGGAGAGACTTATATGTGATATTATTTGTTATTTTCACATTTGCAACCACAGTTCATACTCTTATATATAGTGCAACTATTATGCATTTTTTGGCTGGTGCGACTTATGCTCCAGTGCGACTTATACTCCAGTGTGACTTATACTCCAGTGTGACTTATACTCCAGTGTGACTTATACTCATGCATTTATTAACACACTAAAAGGCATCACAATATATATTCTCATTTCTGTAGGGAAAACAGTTTAAATAGTGTACGCATGTTATATTTCTGTATTTTCACCATGTAAACTCATGTCTTGTCACAAGCTTTCAACATAAAGACGTCAATTAACAACTGCATCCTTTGCCAATCTTACTACATTAGAATTTACAGCCCAAGTGTGCGATATGCTTGTGAGACTTAAAGCAGGCCTGGATCATCATGGCTGTTGCCCTCTTCTGTGTCAGATAAGTAAGTGGAGCCTGTGTCTTCATGGCAGGGTGCGAATTCCTGAGATTAATGTAAATGATGAGGAATCTGCAACTCTACGGATTCTGAGATCCAGGGATTAAAGGTTCGGGTTCCACTGTGAGCTGGAAAAGGATGACTCACAGTAGATATCCAGTGTCCGGTCTCTTCCCGCGAGGAAAGTGGCCAGTACTGGACGCGCTGTGTGGCCACGGCTCACCAGGAAGTAGCAGCTTTCCACTTGTGTACAGCCCACAAATGACATGGGAAGGAAATGTGGATCTACTACCCCCTGACCTTTGACCTCTGAACATTAATGACTAACTCCATATTTTTAAAAAGCAGTCCAAAATGTGTGCCTACAGTCTGAACAATGCACAAAAACAGGAAGTGTATATGAAGGTGCAAAGTTTAGTCTATCACTTCTGTCCAGAATATTGGTTTGGTATTTATTGTTTATTGTATGTATTCATTTTGAGTCAGTAAAAGTACATGTCACAAAAAAACTAGAATTCTTGAATTTTTTTTTTAATTCAAGTTCTAAAAGAACGTATTGAATCCCACCCTTGTGTTAAATTAAAGCATACGTCAAAAAGACAACATAATATTAAATTCCCGTCTCAAAAAGGACTGTATCAAATAAGCACAGTTAACAATTTATAAATAAGAGTCACATATTTATTAAAAGTAACCGTTTTGAAATGGCAACGTACTTTGGATTAGTCGAAAAGACAATCCAGTAAAAACAGCACATACAATGGTATCAATAAGGAACAATAAGGAACAACAAGCACAAACCAACACTGCATTATGACAATACATTTAAGTCTGTTTCTCTCTGTATTTATATACACCAAACTACAATTTGTAGATATTTTGCCACTGCTTTTGTTGGAGATCCAGAGCATTTTCACCACACACAGAAACGTTTACGAAGAAACGTTCCAACAATGGCTTGTGTTTCCATAGCCTCTCAAATGATACATGTTTGCACATTACTTGGTAATAACTTATTGAAGGCTTTGAATAATAAAATGATGGTATATTTTGATTTGGATGATTACAATATGAGTGAGTCTAGTGAAGCCTCGATCACACGTGGTGTTTAACCACGTTGTGATGGTAGTTTCTCTCCATTGGATGACTCAGAGTTATGATCTGAGAAATCCTCCATCATGGTCCTAAATTTGACGCTCGAGTGCTCGGGACATTTTCGTTTTCACCTACCACCTATCCCCGCCCACTGCTTTGTACTTCTTTGCGATTCCTTGAGTGGTGAATGTAGGGTTAAAAAATTAACAAAATGTAAACATACGTAGACCAAAGAAGAAGAAGAAGAAAAGGGGCCTCGAAGTCTGAAGAGTGAAGTCTTGTAACATTTAACACTTGGAAACCAACTGCCATAAAACACCAAAGAAGAAGAAGAAGTAAACATAAGTATGTGATAGTTACTTATTAAGTACAAAAAAGCGTCTTATGTCTTCTTTAACTTCAGATAAACCGTTACGATTGGTCACTTCAGAAAAATACAAACTAGTAACTAAAAAAGTAACTAAAAACAGTTTCCCTCACAAACCCTTGTGTCCAGTTCGATCTGTGACAGTGATGAAGCTGCTGCATGTGGCACTGCTCTGTCAAATTAGAGACACCATTTTGTAACTGTTGGCTGACAATGACCTCCCATCTCTCTTTTCTGCCGTATCGAACAGTCACACCAGGTCAAGTTGGACCGTGGGCCAGCAAATTTCAACCCGAGTTCTTTTTCCAGCCGCATGAATGCCGTGTCCGCTGGTGTCACTCGCTCCGCCCTGCTCCTGCTGAAGGTTACTGTCCGATCCACTAAAACGCCGCTCCTCTGATCCCCGTCCTTGGATGGACTGTCCTCTCTGGCCGTGTCTCCGGTAACTCGGTTATCTGGTTCACATTCTGACCTCTGCCTGTGGAGCGGGACAGCTGTGCTTACCTTAGCATAAAACGCCACAATAGGTCATCATTATCAAATTAATCAAAGCTGTCACAACACGGCACGTCTCTGCGGTCGACCCCGCGCAGCCCCTCGCACAAAGCCCCCCGGATCACGTAACGCTCGGACGCCGTGCGGAGGAGGCGTAGACGCTCACGCTACTGGAGTTACACTTAGGACTTACGGCTGCAGAATCAAAGCTCCCGCATCAGGCCATATCTGGGTAATGAAACGCTACTTTATTGACATTATTTACTGTGCTGTAAATCATAGAGTGACTTTATTGGCTGAATTCAAGTGAATGTTCAGCATAGTAAATAATGCAAAGTCAATGAAATGCACACTGCTGCAAAAAAAGGGTCACTCTATGTTAATACAGGGGCTATGACAATTCGCCGGGCCCTTTTCACACAAAAAATGACGTGCCAGATTTACGTATCACTCTGAGTTAATCTGGACAGGCCTGGGAAAAGGTGTAACATCATGAGGGATGTTTGAATCTGATTGGTCAAACGTTACAACAGCGGAACAAGTCGAGAAATGTAACTGTTGTTAAATCCAGACAGAAAAAAGCACAGACTTCCTCCTCGTCCTCAAAAAGCTTCTCTGTGCATGGTTTTAAATCACAAAATAGTCTGTAAATCTGCTAAAAAAATAGGCCAAAGTACGTTGCCATGTTTGTTACAGTAAAGACTGATTCATCTGTCATGCTGTTGGTGCGCTCGTCTCCACGGTTACCATCTTTCCCGTACAATCTTTGGGTCTTTGGTGTTGGAAACGGATGAAAGGAAGAACGTCAAGAAATATGGTGAGCATTTTGTCTCAGATTAATGGATCGTGAATCGTGAGCAGGCAATCAAATCAAATCCTGCTATAGCTATATTTCCATATAATGTTAAATCAGTGCTTTTTCATTCATTAATACGAGCTACTTCAAGATAACACTACAATACCGGTACGTGATTGTCGTTTGGAGCAAGGCCATTGATCTTTTGCCACATTCACAGTCGTCTGTCCCTTTCACTCTTTCTGTGTCCAAAAAGAAGCTGAGTTAGCAAGAAGACACTTTACACCTGCCCTTTAATAACTCAGCAGCACAATGCACGTGTCTGTGTGAGCGGCGAGGGGGGCGCGGTCATCACAGAGGGGGTCTGTCTGTCAGGCTCCTCACTGCCACAATAAAGTCTATACCTCAGGGAGCGTATTGAGAGATGACACGGACCAGGCCTCAGCGCTTAAAGAACTGTCAATGTTATTGTAATAGACTTATGTAAATGTGACGACTGCAGCACGATCGGCCCCGAGGAGCCGCTATTAGCCACTGACGGGGCTTTTAAATATGAACAATAATAGAGCGGTTTTAATTAGTCGACTGTATATGGTATAATCATTACTTTTGTTAGAATTATCCATTTTGAATTGGCTGAATAAGTAGTAGTAGTAGTAGTAGTAGTAGTAGTAGTAGTTGTAGTAGTAGTAGTAGTAGTAGTAGTAGTAGTAGTAGTGGTGGTGGTAGTAGTAGTAGTAGTAGTAGTAGTAGTAGTAGTAGTAGTAGTTGTAGTAGTAGTAGTAGTAGTAGTAGTAGTAGTAGTAGTGGTGGTGGTAGTAGTAGTAGTAGTAGTAGTAGTAGTATCAGAAATGTAAGTAATAAATTTAAAATGACGTTTTTGCCTGGTTTCCCTGACAGCAGTACAGTTCAGACTGTAAAGAGCTCATGAACATTTTAACAGTAGCACATCTTTTACTTTGAGTGGTCTTTTTAAGATGACTAAAGACAAAGACATATATTAAATGCATAAGCGGCTGCGGCTTGAGGACCTGAAGTGATCGGACTTTTTAGAAGATCCCGAAGACAAAAGGAAGTCTATTATTGGTCAAATAATCCAATAAATAGCTTAAATCAATACAAAGGTTTTGTGAAAAGGTCAGTAGACTTCAGAGAACATTTGAACGGTTTCTTGAAGGTTACAGATGATTAGGTGAGGAGGCCTCATTTTGTGAGGGTTTTCTGAAGGTTACAGTTTATGAAGGTCCAGATGCATTTGAGTTTCAAAAGGTACAAAGACAATCCTCTTCCATTAAAATGTATTATTTGTGCTTTTTTGCATTATTTTCAAAAAAAAAAAATCTTTAAAAAAAAAACTTTAAAGGGACATTCTTCTAACTCAAGAAAATGATAAATAAATACATTAATAATGTATTTATTAATACAAATAAATTCAAATTCTGAAAACCAAAAATTGTGTAGTGTTTATCTTAAGCTTGGTTTAATAGTAATAAAGTAGTTTAGTGTTGAACGAAAGGGTAATTATATATTATATAACATATTGTTCTGTATATACACATTACACGTTATATACAGAACATATTGTGGTAATGTTAAAGTAAATGTTTGTAGTAGTAAAATTGTCAACTTTGTTATTTAAAGGTTAATTAAAATATGAATTTCAAGAGAACGAATTGCCAGTGGTTGACAAACTATGAGCAAAAAAAAAAAAAAGAGACATATTTTTAACACTTATGATGTGTCTAAATGAAGACAAGTATCACATTTATAAGAGCAGAGAAATGCCACCAAAAGGCAGTACATTACCTCCATAATTGTCCCAGGCCGGGCGCTCCCTGTGGGCTCCCAGGGGCCCTGCTGTCCACATGGTGCTTCGTGTCCTAAACCGATTCAGCCCATAATTGAAAAGGAAACCGGGGCGTGTTTGACCACTTAATCCATTTAAGATCATTATGTGTTCGGTGAATGGGCCTGACCCAGCTGCACGCGGCCCAGACAATGGCCCCTCCTCGCTCCGCTCTGAAGGGTCACTCCAGTTAATGAATGATTATTTCTCACTTTGTAACACACCGGGGCGCGGGACGAGAGGGCAGCAGCCGCGGCCTCACACAGGCAGAGCAGCACACAATACACACAGATGATTATGTGCAAGATTTATGGACATTTCACACGCAGTTCTTTCATCGCCGGAGGTTCTGAGATTAGATATTACCATTATTAATCCTAATCACTTTAAGGAATTTAAACGCTGTGTGACATTTAACAAAACATATTCTGTTACTGATTGTCTTGTTATAATGATTACAACACAATGTTCCAACTAAATGTTTTTAATTTGAGATAATGGAATGTTTGTTTTGTTTGTTACTAAAAGGCCATCAAACCAGACAAAAATGTAAGAAATGTATGCAAAAATAATATGTTCAGGAAAAAAATGAAAATTATATGAAAATTAAAAAAGATTAAAAAAAATAAAATGAAAAAAATGAAAATTAAATTTAAAAAAAAATAAAAAATAAAAAATAAAAAATTAATTAAAAAAAAAAAAAGATAATAATGATAATAATAATAATAATAAAAAATAGTTGAAAAAACACTTATTCCATCAATAATTTAATAAAGCATTCTTTACAGATTAGGAATAGTTGCAGTAAAAGATGGATATTTGGATATATAACAGCAGCAAATGAGTCACAGTTCCCCGGCCTACGCACCAGTGTTTTCTTTTCTGTAAGAATATACTGGTCTTTAGATCAGTGGCGTGCAGTGGTGCCACTTTATACACTGCTTTGATCTACAATATAGGCTTAACTATACAGAAAACCCACATTTGATCCCTCTGGAAACTCAACCCTGTCCGTCTTCTTTGTTTCAAACGCTGGTACGTTTATGTTTCACTATTATGTTCCACGTCTCACTGTTTACTCAATACATTTACTGTACAACGTGTAATGCCACAACTCACTGGTGACAACAGAATAAGCGTGGGCAAACTGAGAAATCCCTGTCTGCTGCTGCACTGGCCTATTGTTGTTGCCGTGGCTTCTGTTTGAAGTCTTGGGCCCTTCCTGCCCACAGGCCTGAGTTGACCGTTTGTTTACGTCCCGTTGCCCTGTAAATCACTTAGCGCATCAAAGAGCCCCCGTTCTGCTGAGCAACAATGGGAGGCCGTGCCAATGTAAAAACATGACAAGGATACAGAGCAAGAAATGTTTTCCTCTGCTAGGGTGATGACAATTGTGCTAAGATTTATGGCACGCTGACACTCAGAAGAGACACTGGAAGTCATCAGAGGTTAATCACGCCGTATTCCAGGAGCAAGAAGGATGAGCTAACGCCAGAGGAATGGAATCAAAGTGCCCGGTTCAGGCTCTTTAATGTTTGTGCATGTAATAAAGTCAAATCTGTTTTGCCCCAGTACAGATGTATTGTAAAATCATCTATTTAGGTGAAAAAGGAAACAAGCAATTTCTCTGCCACGGTTTATAGAGCGTTTTATTCTCTATGAAGCAGGAAGTGCGCTGTTAGCATGCTTTGTTACTTTTAATGTGACTGAAAAGAGTTCTGCTTTTCATGTTGTTTACGTGCAAAAATCAGCAACTGCGCCTTTAAATCATTTTAGAGTCATGTAAGAAAAATAAAATAATACGTGCCAAGTCAATTAGAAAGTTAACCTTTCATGGCAACAGAAGAAGGGAGGCTGGTCGCTTGTCTATGCACTCATTCTAACTTTATCGTTTACCTTCACCTTACACTTGTGATGTGCTTTATTGGCTCTCAAGGTGCTAAAAATGTGACTAAATGATGTTCTCACGGTGGTCCAGCTTTACCACTGCAGCGACGTGGGTTTGAGTCCTTCTCCTGTTTCCAAATGTCGTTCTATGTCTGATAAAAGCCTTTTGGACCTTTAGAGTGACTTATATGCACAACAACACAGAAATGCAACTATCAATGCTGGGGTTGTTCTCAAGGGCAGTATCAATGTCTATTGCACTATTAATATTACAATTCAAAGCTGTATCTAGCTAATCCTAAACTATTTATAAGGAGGTGTTTATTAGCACTTAGACAATTACTAGCATAATAGCCTACTTTATACATGTTCATAAAGCCTTTAAGCTAAAACATATTATGCATTAACCATGTACAAAAGGTTTGCAAAGAGCTATATAAGAGAGCTTTTTAAACGGTTTTCAATAAATAACTGATAAATGCTGGTAAATGCCTTTAAGTGCTTATAAACCATTATAAATACTTTACTATGGAACCTTATTTTAAAGCATTACTGTTACTTTCTTTAACGTGACAGTAAAGTACTGCAGTACATGCACTTACAGACCTGACCTCGCTATCTTAAAGGGGAAGCAGGTCGCAGACACTTCCCAGGCGGAAACTAATGTCTATTCGTTTTCTTTTCCCGCTTGTTTTCTTTCTCTCAACACGACTCGCCAGCCTCACACGGCCCCGCTCCTCCTCGTCCTCCTCGTCCTCCTCCTCATCCTCCTCCTCCTTACCTGCCAGCGTCCATCCTCGTTGGCAGTCGCCGTAGAAGCTAACAGGAAACCAGAGCGGACTGGAGTAGGCACGGGCGCTCCCCCTCGTCAGGTTTGGAGGTGTGGTGAGATCCAAGGCCAGCTCCATGCCCACGGCCCGGGTTCACATCCTCCCTGGAAGCGTGTTCTGTTTCCCCAGACCCCCGCAGTAAGTGGAGGCGGAAAAGGCCTGCGTTATACGAGCGGCTGAGGGGGCATTGTGTGACGGTGATTCATGTGCGGCGCTGTAATATGGGCAGTTAAACACTTACTGCTCGGGCCGGTCCCGCCAGTGAAGTGGACGAGAGGAGAGTTGGCTTTTTCGTGGAAGTTCAAATATGGCGGAAAATTGGAGGAAACAATTCCGGATGTCCAATGTGTTTATACCCCCAACACGCCCTTTGTTGTGTTTCTTTTTCGCTGTTACATTTTTTGCTGTGTTTGAATCAGTCAAGGAACATTTGGATCATTCCTTGAAATTCAGACTTAATTTGAACATCAAAAAATAAAGCAATAACCCAAAAATATACATTATGATTTTGCTTCTCAGTTTCCCTTTGTATTATCACTTATTATTATTAGTAGTATTATTGTCATGTATTGGTTATTTGTGAACCACAGGAAGATAAGTAGAAAAAGCTTCAGTTGTAGTCATCTGGACTCAGTTTGAAAAAGTAAACGTTTCGACTCTCATCCAAGAGTCATTGTCAATAACAGAATTTAGGTCGAGAACTCCGATATTAATACTGTTCTGTGGTAAGACCCGCCCATTGGGAGGAGCCTTCCACAGGAAGATAAAACTATATGTCACGTGGCTCGTCTTTGTTTAGTCCAGATAGTAATTATCTATATCTAAATTGTTCTTGATTCTTGTGAATAATCTATGAATCACTTCAGTTCAGTTTCAGCCACTTTAAAGGCGGTATGGACAATTTTTCGGCGATTTGAGAACGCAGGCGGAAGTGCGCATGCCCCTCCCCCGTGCACATGCCACTCCCCCGTGTGGACCGATACAACACACACGTGTGTTTGTTTATTAGCGCAACGGAGCGCATCGCATCTCTCGTCTCCCGTAGATTTCTGTCCACTTCTGCGTCAGCTCGAACTGTCTTTCTCCGTCTTCATTTTGCCCCATACACTGAGGGAACTATATTATGATAGATCCATGCGCTTAGGCACACGGAAACGTGGGGACAAGCCTGACGCGGCTGCAGGTGAGCGATAGGAGCGTTTTATGATTGACACGTGGCAGGACAAATGATTTATCCACGCCACGAGGAAATATGATTACAAATTTGCTGAAAAAAATCGTCCATACCACCTTTAAGTAATCATACTTTATAAAAACAGATATTATTTGCAGCATTACAGCGTTAAAATTTAGTAGTGGACTAGTCAGCAATTTATTTATTTTTTAATTATTAGTCAACTAGAAAAGTGACCATTTCTATTGTACATTAAGACTTTTTACATACATTATCCACCAAATAAGGGTTGAAATATTGTGGTTTAAGACGTCTAGATGGATCGTATTTATGATTTAAGTGTATTATTAATGAAAAAATAAAATTGCCTATTCTTTTTAGACATTTTAATCTAATAATATATTTTTGTTTGTGTTTTAAAGTCTGTATTGCAGCCCTAATTAAAACCAATATGATTATATATGGCCTTAACTAGCTCTTGAGGTGTATTTTTATGTAAACTGATGCTATTAACTAAACGAACATACCATGATTACATATTAACCTCCAATTCGGAATGCAAAGATAATGCAGTGTTTCTTTTCAAATGTGGTTGACCTTAAACGGTGGAAGTCAGGCCTGCTCTCTCTTCAGCTCTTGACAGTTTAATCATCCTTTTAGTGGCGGCCTCCGTACATTTACATAGATCATAAATGCATGAGCAGATTAGATCATTCTTTACAGAAACACACTCACATTAATAGCGGCGCTCACGAGGCTGTGGCACTCGCATTCATTTGTGTGGGCAATGACATTAGCCTGGACCACGTTGCATTTGGGGCCAATTGTGCGGCGCAGTGGACCACATCACCCGCTCCTCGGCCCCCTCCTCGGCCCCCTCCTCGGCCCCTTCACTCGCTGACGGGGACAGAAGGCCCGGTGTCTCATTGGCTGTGCCCTCTGTGTCTGTGGAGGATGTGACAGCTCCTGAAGCGTCGTCAGGCTGAGGCCCAGGACGGAGCCTTCTTCAGTCAGCCCGCAGCGACAGCACCGCCCCTCACACACACACACACACACACACACACACCCGCATGGCACCGCCCCCCTCACACACACACACACACACACACACCCGCATGGCACCGCCCCCCTCACACACACACACACACACCCGCATGGCACCGCCCCCCTCACACACACACACACACACACACCCGCATGGCACCGCCCCCCTCACACACACAAAACACACACACACACACACACACACACCTGCATGGCACCGCCCCCCTCACACTCACACACACACACACAAACAGTGGGAGCGATAGAACAGAAAATATCTACATCTGTTGTTAGTGGAGTAAAAATAACCTTCCAGGTGACTTTTATGTGTAGAGATCATTTCTTGCTTAAATTAATAGTATTGTCACTCAAAATAATTATTTTACAAATAAAAAGCTTTTAAAATGCTGTGTGAGCTGCACAAAGGTACAAAAATAAAATCACATGCAGCAGGTTGTTTCTTTAATGCTCCACAGTTTGACTTTAAGCAAATATCTTCATGGAGACGGCCGTGTTACCTCAGACCTGAGGAGAGGGCGCCCACTCACAGTAATAATGCAGCTTTTCCAGTGTTGTTTTTATCCATTATAACCTTTTAGGCCCAAAAAAAACCAACTTTAAAAAATAGATTGCTTTTTCATTTTGGATATTTATTTTGCATTGAAAACATCGACTCACTGTGAGCGGACTTGCCTCTCCACAAACCTGATTCGTGCTTGGCCTGGAGACTATAATATTCCACAGTTTGGACTAAAACATCTATCTCCAGGTACAATGTTGACAGAACAGCTCCAGAAACTTACATACTGGGACTTCAAGCATTAAAAAGGCCTTTATTTGAATACATATACAAACGTAATGCCATATTGTGGAACGTAGAGATAACCCACCAGGAAAGTTACATGGTGCCTTTAAATATAATGTCCACTAATATGGCAATAAACATGGCCATCGTGCCTTGTTTTGTTTATTATAACAACTGAACTTGAAAATGGACCTCCTTATCTTACTGACAAAGGTTTTTAGGCATTTTGAGCTCTAAAATAGTTTGGTGAAGGTGTATGGACTAATGAACAAATCAACAAACAAACAAACAAACACAACAGCAGATATTTTAAATTAGATCAGCCTCTATCTTCCCCGTAGGTTCATTTGTCCTGTGCATTAGACCCGTCCCTTCACCTGTCATGACACTTCACCTCATATAGCACCTTTAATGTTCCCCTAATGGAGCTGCACTATCACCACCTCATTTGCAACTTTGGCTCCAAATCCAGTGCACAACCTTCAGTTTAGTGCTGATTTATGAGCTCTTATCAGCCGCCGGTGTATCTGGGAGCACAATGTTATCGGAGGTTAAGGCGCATGTGCGGGCCCCTCCAGTCGGGGCCCTCTCCTTTGAGCAGTCAGTACGTCTGAATCGCCTCAAGGTTGTGGGGAGACGCACGCAGGGAGGAGAGCGAGCTCATCCCAGCCCGGGAGTTCATCCATCATTGGAATCAGTGTGTGCTGTAATTACTGTGTCAAATAGATGGGCCGGTGCCTGGGAGGAGCGCCCCGTGTGTGAGCGGCTCAGACACTCTTTATAATGGTTGGAACCGCTGGCTGCTATAGCGCGTACAGATCTCCCATGGACACCTTTATCTTCATGAAGGCCCCCTCCCCCCCACGCGGGTGCTACTCCTTTCCCCGTCATCTGTCATCCATAGCTGGAGCTGTCACCCGGCGCTGTCATGCATTGCCAACATCAGGTCGTCAGGAGGGAGCGGAGGAAGAGGAGGAGGAAGTTTTAACTCTTGCGGTATCGAGGTATTCACCAGGAAAAGCCAGGAGCACGAAGCTATTTAAGGAATGCGGACAATGAGAGATGGATGAGGCGGCGGAAATGGGGGAAGTGTGGATAATTTGTGAGGAGCACAACTGTGCACGATTCAGCCCAACGCGTGGGTTGTGTTGGGACGGACACAGTGACCAAGACGTGGATGGGGAAATTTGTCAATGTTGAAAAGTCAGAGTGAAGGCCCAAAATGATGATCGTTTCATATTTTTCTGCAAATATGTGTTTTATTGTTACAGTTTTGTTCACATTTGCTGAATTTCCTTTACAAATGATTCACTATTTCATGTGTGTAAGGAAAGTCTCTTTTAAAGAGGACATATTGAGCTTTTTTTTTAGTAGATCATCATTTCAATTTTTTTCACTATAAACTGCAATACAATAGTAATGTGTAATAGTAATAGAAGCAGGTGACACTGACTTCCTGTTCAAAACTGAAGATCTGAGAAGCTTTTCATGGCATTTCACCGTAACAAGCAGCACTTTCCATTACACATTTTTGTTAGTGAAAAGTGGCTTTATGACATGTTAGAACTCTACATGTGTAACTTTGAGTCTTCATTTTTCACAGAAAACAGGAATTTTCTGAGCACTTAAGAGCTGCAGGACATTAATGATAACATATTCAAACATACAGGAACCAATCGAATGATGAGGAAACGCCGTCCTAACAAGGTTAAACACTCAGAAAAGTCGATTTTGCATAATATGTCTTTAAATCTTTAAATTTGTGATTATGGCTGATATGTAAACTCGAGATTTGAAGAATATTTGATTTGAAGAAATTGTGCCTCACGTAACTCACATGAGACGGATACAGAACATGACAGACGCCAGAATAATACAGGTAAAACACAACAATCACAACTGAGGAAGAATATTGTTCAGTTATTATTCATTAACCTTAATATTACCAAAGAAATAGACATTGAGACGTCTAGAAATCTATTTTACAGAAGTGACCTGGATTCAGTCTTGACACAAGGATGAAATAATCAACTTTCGTAATTACTGTTGAATTACTTGTTTCACTTCATGTTCAACTCATTTGCAGATACAGTATATTCTGGTTTAGACAACAGCCTCAATAATTAAAGCCCATATTCATTTTTCTGTCCAAAACCGCACACACTAATTTCAAACCCAATTTCCCTTTCAAACCCTGCTCTTAATATCGCTGCGAGCTAATTGCTGTGTCCCCTGAGTGCGCTGCGAGCGGGGGCCACATCTTCCCGCTCCGGCCTGTCCTCTCGCTTGAGAAGTTATCTGAAAAATGGGCTGCATGTCCGTAAGCCATATGGCTGAGCGAGAGCGGCGCCGCGCGGGGCAGTGGAGCACGTAAAGAGGTGGAAACGGCGTTAGCTGCTTGGCTGCTCCCTGTTGGCAATCAAAGTCCCGGTGAAGCGATGAAAAGTGTAAACGGCACGGGATCAGGAGCCGGTCACTTGTTTGGCCACGTGTCAGATCAGGCCTGATGGTGGAGGACGTTTCACTGAGCAGGACGCGCTCTTCGGGACGTTTCACTGAGCAGGACGCGCTCTTCGGGACGTTTCACTGAGCAGGACGCGCTCTTCGGGACGTTTCACTGAGCAGGACGCGCTCTTCCGGACGTTTCACTGAGCAGGACGCGCTCTTCGGGACGTTTCACTGAGCAGGACGCGCTCTTCGGGACGTTTCACTGAGCAGGACGCGCTCTTCCGGACGTTTCACTGAGCAGGACGCGCTCTTCGGGACGTTTCACTGAGCAGGACGCGCTCTTCGGGACGTTTCACTGAGCAGGACGCGCTCTTCGGGACGTTTCACTGAGCAGGACGCGCTCTTCGGGACGTTTCACTGAGCAGGGCGCGCTCTTCGGGACGTTTCACTGAGCAGGACGCGCTCTTCAGGACATTTCACTGAGCAGGACGCGCTCTTCGGGACGTTTCACTGAGCAGGACGCGCTCTTCGGGACGTTTCACTGAGCAGGACGCGCTCTTCCGGACGTTTCACTGAGCAGGACGCGCTCTTCGGAACGTTTCACTGAGCAGGACGCGCTCTTCGGGACGTTTCACTGAGCAGGACGCGCTCTTCCGGACGTTTCACTGAGCAGGACGCGCTCTTCGGGACGTTTCACTGAGCAGGACGCGCTCTTCGGGACGTTTCACTGAGCAGGACGCGCTCTTCGGGACGTTTCACTGAGCAGGACGCGCTCTTCGGGACGTTTCACTGAGCAGGGCGCGCTCTTCGGGACGTTTCACTGAGCAGGGCGCGCTCTTCGGGACGTTTCACTGAGCAGGACGCGCTCTTCAGGACATTTCACTGAGCAGGACGCGCTCTTCAGGACGTTTCACTGAGCAGGACACGCTCTTCCGGACGTTTCACTGAGCAGGACGCGCTCTTCCGGACGTTTCACTGAGCAGGACGTGCTCTTCAGGACGTTTCACTGAGCAGGACGAGCTCTTTGGGACGTTTCACTGAGCAGGACGTGCTCTTCAGGACGTTTCACTGAGCAGGACGAGCTCTTTTGGACGTTTCACTGAGCAGGACGCCCTCTTCGGGACGTTTCACTGAGCAGGACGCGCTCTTCCGGACGTTTCACTGAGCAGGACGCGCTCTTCGGGACGTTTCACTGAGCAGGACGCGCTTTTTCGGGACGTTTCACTGAGCAGGACGCGCTCTTCGGGACGTTTCACTGAGCAGGACGCCCTCTTCGGGACGTTTCACTGAGCAGGACGCGCTCTTCCGGACGTTTCACTGAGCAGGACGCGCTCTTCGGGACGTTTCACTGAGCAGGACGCGCTCTTCGGGACGTTTCACTGAGCAGGACGCGCTCTTCGGGACGTTTCACTGAGCAGGACGCGCTCTTCGGGACGTTTCACTGAGCAGGATGCGCTCTTCCGGACGTTTCACTCTTCCGGACGCGCTCTTCAGGACGTCAGTGGAACAAGGAGGTGTACTGCTGGAACAAGGACGTGTACTGCTGGAACAAGGAGGTGTACTGCTGGAACAAGGACGTGTACTGCTGGAACAAGGAGGTGTACTGCTGGAACAAGGAGGTGTACTGCTGGAACAAGGACGTGTACTGCTGGAACAAGGAGGTGTACTCCTGGAACAAGGAGGTGTACTGCTGGAACAAGGACGTGTACTGCTGGAACAAGGAGGTGTACTGCTGGAACAAGGACGTGTACTGCTGGAACAAGGAGGTGTACTGCTGGAACAAGGACGTGTACTGCTGGAACAAGGACGTGTACTGCTGGAACAAGGAGGTGTACTGCTGGAACAAGGACGTGTACTGCTGGAACAAGGAGGTGTACTGCTGGAACAAGGACGTGTACTGCTGGAACAAGGAGGTGTACTGCTGGAACAAGGACGTGTACTGCTGGAACAAGGAGGTGTACTGCTGGAACAAGGACGTGTACTGCTGGAACAAGGAGGTGTACTGCTGGAACAAGGAGGTGTACTGCTGGAACAAGGAGGTGTACTGCTGGAACAAGGAGGTGTACTGCTGGAACAAGGAGGTGTACTGCTGGAACAAGGAGGTTTACTGCTGGAACAAGGAGGTGTACTGCTGGAACAAGGAGGTTTACTGCTGGAACAAGGAGGTGTCCTGCTGGAACAAGGAGGTGTACTGCTGGAACAAGGACGTGTACTGATTACAGGCACATGTGGAGGATTTAATATGATGACGCACATGTGGTGCGCAGTGCGTTTTCAGTTCTTTGAGATGAAAGACAGGTTTACCAGCGTGATTAAAAAATATTCGACACGGTGGTTCGGCGAAATAATTGAAAAATAAAAGATTTTGACTTTATTGATATTGGTATCAGTCGGCTAGTTTCATAACGGGTCGGTCGGGTTACGGCAAACAGACATATTATTTTGCTCAGCCTAATGCGCTTTCATTTACAATAATTCATATGTTTCTTTTGTTTTTTAGATCCCTTCTTCCTGGGGTCTAAAATAATAAGGTAAAATAAAAAGGCTTTATTCGTTCATAGACCTGGTAAGTCGTCTTTCTCAAACCGCTCTGTAATAATCTATCTTTACATCATTTTGGTAATAAACTCACACCAGACTTCCTCTTTGTCAAATGAATAGTGAACACGTCCTCCTGCCCCGCCGTCCTTGGGCAAGGCAGTCCTCCAGTGACAGCAGACTGCAGGTCGGGTAAAACAGGTTATGATTAATTATTTGGGAACCAAGTGGCTTCTATTAAATGCACGTGTGGATCAAATTCAGCGCTCAAAGCTCAACAGAATCCTATAAACTCATAATCTTGGCACGGTGAAATGACAGGCCTTGATAGCACAACCTTCCCTCTCCGTGGATGGCAGTGGCGCTTCTCTCCAGGGCTATTAGGCGAGTGGAACATTTGGTGCCATATGCTCGCGGGGTGTTGGGGAATAGCGCTGTGGCCATATCGTGACACGCTGTAGCTTACATTTTGCCAGTTGATTACCATCATGACATCGAAAGTGGAAACAAATTACAGATGCCGCACTGGTAAAAGGCTCCGAGGGAAAGAAGCGGGCGGAGGAGGGAGCGGGAAACGTCATTAAAAAATGCCGCCGTTGTTTGCTAGCTTTGTGTTCTAGCAGTGTTGTTGCTTATGTGGAGTAAGATACAATAGATACAGTATTATTCATATAGAAAGCAATACAGGACAGCAAGCCTCCCCATCATGCTTTTGGATCACTTTTAGATAAGGCTATGCTGAAATCAAAGAGTCATCAACACTAGTTCTGACTATTTTTCAAAAAACTACCGTCTCATCAAATCACATTTCAAGATTTTTCATTTGTGGTACTATTTAAAGCAGAGCAGTTAGAATGCTTAGAATACATTGATGATAAAACACAAGAATAAAGACAATCCTGCAAGTGTCAGCGTCAAGGTTAAATCATCTTTGTCATCTGCATTTGACCCATTCTTCTGTAACTGGGCCAACTTGTGACAGATCTTCAACTTGTACTGGTCAGAACTACCTCAGCTGGAGGATTTGATCTCATGCGCAGGTTTTGGGTTGATGAGAGGAATTGGAATGCCACTTAGACACAATGAGAACTGAAAAGACACAAAAAGAACGGAAGACTTGATCCCTTTAAGAAAGCTTTACATCCTGTCTAGAAAAAACAATCTACGAGGTCGTGATGATGAAAAGATAGGACCTTTGTCGTAGAAAATCCAAATGTTCTATCTTTTGAATGGTCAACCCTCCTCAAAATGGCCCCTTAGAAAGATGAACCCCTTTAATAGTAAGGCATAAACTCATAAAAGTCACACCTTCTTCTTCTACATACTTATATTCATTCGATGCAGTACGCGTATGTTTTAGAAAGGCGCTGGTACAGCTGGCAGCCCGGTGTAAACGCTCTCTCTTCTTTCTCACACTTATTGTGCTTTATCTCCTATATTTTGTAAATATAGTAAGTATATTTTTTCTACTTTACTGTACGATAGGGACACGCGCTGGAATAGTTTTTTAATTCAACTGTTTTTGACTTTTTTCGGCTGGATTTGAGCGTTTTTCGTTGCGTTCATTGTGTTGTTGTGACGTGAGCTAGCTCCGAGCGAGCCCCCCCCCCCGCGCCCTCCGGCCGCGCTAAAGTACGGCGTGTCGTCGGTACACGTTTATATACACGTTTATATGAAAGAGGAACTTCACGAACGATCGGGACACGCACTGGAATCGCTTTAAATTAACTTATTTTTACTTTATTCGGCTGGATTGAGTGTTTTCGTCGTGTCGTTGCGATGTGTCTTGGCTCTGAGTCCCCCGGCTCCGGCCCCGCCCCCCGGCCGGCGCCGTACCGCGTTTCCACAAAGGAGGAACTCATGAAACTGCGGAGAACAGTCGTCTTACCCGGAGATCGTCACGTTATCCCGTCGCAATACTGACCTAACCTAATACTGATGTGCAACTCTGTCGTATGTGCAATTGCTGTTGGAATTCATGTGCAATCTATGTGCTGTCGTGACACATATTCATGTGCAATTACTGTCGGGATCACACGCAATGGTATTTATTTATTTATTTGTCTATGGGAGTTTTTTATTTATTTATAGGAGATCTTCTACTGAAAGTGTTTTTCAGACTTCCTATAAGTGATCTGTTCTTCTGTATCTACCTCTGTATCTACCTGCGTTGCACCAATGAAATTTCCCCATGTGGGACAATAAAGGAATATCTTATCTTATCTTATCTTATCTTAGAACTGTACCTTAGCCGATATCACATGTTTTTGTACCTTTACCTTAATAAAAAGATGTTGATGAGGCCTGCTATAAGTAAAACCTGTGCCTCGGTGTTCGTGTCCCACATTTAATCTCCCGTGCGACGGACGACAGCGAGAGGTAATTTAAAGACGCCTCGCCACTGACAAGAATTAAATTGTGTTTTGATTTTCTCATTAGCCTAATCTCAAGTGGGCCTCGTTATTGTGTAATTTTCCTGCCTTGACACGACATCTTGTTTCGGGCGATGACAGCCGTATGCCGCCGTTTTGGGGACAGGAGCGGGGGGGTGTAGGGGGGGTGCTGTTGTTACGGTGACAGCTTGAAGTGATTTGGTTGGCTGTTCAGTCAGATACACCTCCCACCTCTCCACCTTGCGAAAAAAAAACCATCCCAGTGGCTTCCAGAGCTGCAGCGATGGGAGGGTGGGCGTCGTTCACTGGCTGCAGGGGGTGCACGGGCTCCAGACGTGAGAGTGAGTCCGGGGCCAGCAGTGGAATACAAATGAACCGCTCAGTGTCACTTTGCCGTGCACCGACCATCATTTTAGCAGCCAAGATAATTGCAAGTGTGTAGAAGGAAGGTCGACGAGTCTAGGATGTTTTTGTTCTGGTGCAGGTTGGCATGGCGACGTGTTCTTTTATGTTACAAAGTCGACACAATAAACAATAAATTAAACACTATATTAAAAAGTTTTCCATTGATTTAGTTATTCAAATTATGACACAAAAGTAATAATTCACATAAGCCTGCTTGTTGTTAGCATGTCTAATTACCTTGCTTGCTAGCTTGCTACAGCATGTGCTAATGAAAGTTATCAATCCCCATAACTACTCACTATAATCTGATCAAAATATAGTTGGTCCCAATAATTTAGCATGTATAGAATGATTAAGTGATATTCTTAAATAAATGTAGTATTGTATTTGTGTCTTTCACTGTGTCACTAATGTCTCAACAAAGACGTTGTGCTAAACACTGGACGTCTGCTTCTCATCCTCACTCCACCAGAGCCTTTTTTTTAAACGTTATTCATGAGCACCTTTGAATTTCTATAAAAAACAGTCCGTACAGCGTGACACCCTGTGGACACGCTGGAATTAAAATATTGACAACAGACTGTGTTTTCTAACCCCGCCGGCTGTTTTTCATGCGCTCTTGGCAGAATCCTGGCAGAGGTGATAAATCACGTCCTTTAGTATCCTGGATTCTTTTCTTGCTGCAGGTTTCTTGTCGCCAGTCTTTAGCAAGCCAAATGTGAAAGCCCTGACCTCCACGCTGCCCCCTACACCTGCTGTGGTGAATCTTACAGGACACGAGGATACGACACGTCCAGCAATGTAAAAGCTCTGTTTTGAAACTGTATCAGGGCTAATGCTAATGCTAATGCATGCTGATAATCCACTGTGGGAGGAGCTTTATGTGGCATTAAAAAGACATTATCAGAAGCATTGGCAGTTTTTATTCCATCATATATTCCTCCATTGCTTGTCTTTGAAAGATTATAACATTTATTTTTTATAAAACACAAATAAGCCAGGAAATGTTTATAACTATCTTCTTTTTTAGCAATCTGTCTGTTTTTGCTTTATTTGTGTGTCATTGTTTTTTCTGTCCTAAAGAATCATGAAAAACAGAATGTGTTATGTGCTATTATTATAGTTATTATTCAATATTGTATAGCCATATTTATCTTTTGCATTTCCAGTGCTTGAATTTCTAGCTTAAGTATGTTTAATGTATATTTTTAAGGACAGTACACCCATGTACACACTTTTGAATGTTTGTAGATGTAAGTTTAGCTAACATGTAAAGATACAACATGTTTACATGCATTTCTGGAGAACTGTTGCTAACATGGCTAATAGCATTTGATAATCTTACATAAAAGTTAGCTTATAAGTTGTTGTTTTTCTTCCAGTGCTCTTCCTACTTAGTGAGCTATTTTCTAATTTGTTAAAAAAAAAAGAAAAAAAAAAAGGCATTGTTAATGAAAATATTTTACATTTAAAAGAAGAAAATGTACCGTAAGCCATTATATTTTTACCTGCAGGCTAAAATCAGTTGACATCATTAGCTTTTGCCTTTTCTCTCAGAACTCTGTCCTTCAGAGGAAGCTGTCACAAGAGTCCAGCTCAAAGTTCCTCAGCGTTCATACATCAAACGCCGCCGGAGGAAGTCTGGTCTGCCCAGGTCAGAACCATCCAATGATTTATCAAAGAGAACAATGGAGCGACTGGTCAGACGGTGGATGGCACGAGGCTGTCATCGCCGCAGCCTTGGTTCCCACACCTCAGAGGGCAGACGAAACGAGAAACGCTCCTGTGACACGTTTTACAGAAGTTCTCATCCTCCTCCAGCGTTTCCTGTTTGGGTGAGAGAGGGTCGGGCGAACTTTGACCCCGCTGGAGCTCTCAGGGTTCTTGTTCCTGTCACAGCTTCTGTCGGGAACTAAAGAGAGCGCTGTATTATTTTATGTAAAACTCTGATATTGTGCTGATGCTCAGTTTGAAATTATACATGACAAAACCCTTGATAAGATAAGTGAATTATATTATAGTTTAATCAGTTGAGATTTGAAAGACTGATTCAAAAAATAAATGAGCTGGGTTGTGATTATATTGTATGAGTTATAAGTATGAGTTATTGAATGATACCTTCCTATTGTTGCCTATTCCTGTGTTATTCATGATGACGCAAACAGACGCAATGTTCTCAAATTCCATTAAAAAGTAATTATTATAATATAGTTTAATATAATGTTTTCGATCCAATTATTTTAATTTTTTTTCCAATATCGTCCCAATATCACCCAAACCTTTTTATTCAGTGCTGTACTAGTAACTTTAAACAGAACACAGCCTTATACAAAGAAGAGTCATGTTTACAGTCCATAATTTATAATGTTGCCATAGAAATGATTTATTTATTGACCTTTGTTTAACCAGGAAACCCACTGACATGCAGCATCTCTTTTTCAGGGGAGTCGTGGCCCCAGAGGGGAGGAGCCTATTGTACATTGTTTTTAGTGGTAGAGGAAACCAGACAGAGCACCCAAAGGAAACAGACACAGGCAGAACATGCAAACTCCACACAGAAGGCCCCACACCGCCCCAACCAGGATTAAGACACGCTGGATGTTTTTGACCTGTAGGTTATTGGACAGGTCAGTGCAGGTCAATGCAGGTCAGTGCAGGTCAGTTCGGGCTCAAACTCAACGCTGCTCACATAGAAGGCATGTGTGCTATCCACTCTGGCACCAAGCAGCCAGGAATACTGCAATATTTCCAACAATGCTCCAGGAACCAAACCAAAATTAAACCGTTTTCAAATGTATTCAAGAACATCAAGTGTGTGAAAGTGCCTTTTACATATTGCATCATTTGTGTTGAATCGCTCTTTCATAGAGTCATTTTGCTGCACGTTATCGTTATCGTGGGTGTGTTTCCTTCACACGAGGCCAGACTGAACCTGCTCATGAGGCTCTGTGCTTCTAACTACTTTGCTGTTTCCAAGTATCTCTCTCTTGTTAATCTCTGCTTCAATTTACATAAAAATGAGGCTGCCGTGTGCGAGAGTGATGCAACATCTGTGCTGATCAGAATTAATTGAAATCTGTAATGTTGTGCAGCAGCGCTAATTCGCCGCGTTACTCGCAGCATATAAAGAAGCTTTATGCTATTTAGGGACATCTATTCACTCTCCCTGATTGAGACGCAGGATAAATACTTCACAGTTCTCCTGCAATGAAAGCTCTGCATTTATACTGTTATAATGGACTAACAGTTTATCTTTAAACTAATGTTTCATATATAATTTAACCTAATAAGTGGTCAGTGGTGGAAAGCAATGAAGTAATAAATTAAAAGTACTGTTCTTGAAAAAGTGTATCTATTCTTCACTTTAATAGATTTTATATGAGACACTTTTTACTACTTTGACAGCAGGTATTTACTTTATACTGCACTACATTTTTGAACTAAAAAGTAAAAAGCACTTTCCATTTGCTTTGAGGGGTTATTTTTAGCGGTACATCCTGTCTAAAGGTTTTGAACAAACAAAAATATGAATAAATAAACTTCAGACTTTACTTTTGACCCAACACAATTCTTTACCAATATCACAGCGTTTGAGTCTAATTGTCCAAACCTACGAGATATACTTTTATTTATGTATCTATCTATTTACTTATTTATTTATACCATTTTTTATTTGGACATTTCAATGCTTTTACTTCAGTAGAATTTGTCATGTTCTCCTTTAACCTGACAATTTTTCTTTCTTTTTCTTTTTTTTACTATTGTATTTGTACTTTTACTTAACTAAATGTAGTACTTTAACTTTACAATTAAGTAGCTTGTTAATTACGGTTAGATGTTTTAATAATGCTAATTGTAGCTTCATCCGGCTTTTGGCTAGCTTAGCAATGTTAGCATTTTCATAGCGGTATTGATCTTTACAGCCTTGTCATACGTTTATCATAGCAGCCGACACATATGACAATTGGGTCATTATAATGTGAATTCTTCTGTTAAATAAAGTACTTTCCAGCCAAACTGCACCACCACAAGCAACCGAGCGATTCATCTGCAGTGCAATAAAAAAAAACGCTCATTTCTTGTATGTTTTACTAATGATCTAATTAACACGGATATCGTAAATACCACATTCATCTTAATTACTCCAATCCCGACGAGACGCGCAGGAAATGCCAGCGCAGCGCCTCTACCTGTGACGTCTGAACGCCGCGAGGTCAGCGGGAAAATTGCTCCCATTTATTCCCACTTAATCGGACGAAGGGTTCCGGGAGAGATAACGCGACAAGGGCCGTTTTGACTCTTAACCCGCGTGTGCATTAGGCGCGCGCTGATCTTTGACGGCGCGCTCCACTGGGGTACGCTAGCGAGTCTCTTTTATGCCGTGATCTATGGCCCCGCTTTAGCTCCGACGATCTATCACACGGAACTGGCAGTAACGGATGAGAATGATCTGCTGGAAAAACTCTCTCATTTGTCTCTGTCACAGCCAGTGAACTAGAGTAGACGTTAACGCAGGGAGATGGCCCGGGAGGGGACGTAATTATGTGTCGGCGGCGCTCTTCTGCTCCGCTCGCTGCCTCGACGTGGAAGGCACATTAGGATGTAATAAAGCCTCTGGATCCTCCCTGACTTCATTTCCTTTCGCAGCGCTTTCTCCCTTCCGCTCGCTCAGCCTCTCCGACGCTGTCTCTGGATGTAAGGGAACAAATATACAGATAATGTGAGGCCAGAACAGGTTTGATGCAGTGGCGTTCTTAGGTTCTTGGTTTGGGTTTTCCTCTCCTCAGTTTGTTCTTATTAATTAAAAAAATCTTACATTTTGCAGCCACAAAATAACCATCAGCTGTGACAAGTGGAGAAGTGACGATGTTTTGTTTTCTTCATGTCTTCACAATCAGGGCCGGCCCAAGCCTTCAGGGGGCCCTAAGCGAAAACAGTTTTGGGGGCCCCTCACCACGTCATCAGAATCAGTTTTATTGCCATTGTCAGTAAACAATTCACATATGGGAACTTTCTTCAACGCTAACAAAGCGCACCAAAACTCCAGGGCATCCGTTTGCCAGTTAGTTTATTCTCAACACCTCACAAGCTCAAATATTGATAACTTAAATCCCACAATGCAACTTGGTATTCCGCTGACATCACCTCTACTCCCTGTACAAATAACACACGTCCCAGATATGTTTTTGGGTGTATTTGTGGGCGTTAAGGATCTACAGCCACATTAGCAGTTTAAATGAATGAACAGGGGGGGTCTGGGGGCCCTCCCCCAGAGATTTTCAGACCTTTTTTGGGTCTTCTGCTGCATTTTAATGTGGTCCAGCCGGCTAAAGTAAGAGTAAAATGTTGAGGTTGTAATGCTATAAAATGATGATGTGATGAAACTGTGCCAGGAGAAAATGATTAAAGCCAGTTATTAATACATTAGTGTACTTAATTACTCAATACAATATTGGCTATGAAAAATAATTATGATCAAATTGATTCATTTTAACTGAAAATGTAAAAGTAATAGTTATCCTTACTAATTTATCTTTTATAGCTCCCAACTGTTCCTTCTTGCTAAAGTGACAAAACAAGTTATATTAAATTAAACAAATAGCATAAGCATTGCTTGATTAACAATTAACACTGATAAAACAGTGCAAACATGTTATTCCCAGAGAATGAACAGAACGAGAAGTGAAGGTCCAAACCTAGCGATAGTGAAGCGACTGCGTTTCTGCAACTTTGCCACTTTTGTATGAAAATATATAGTATTATTCTATAACAGACGTAATCATAATATGTCTGCTTATTTTTCACTATCAATTTATTATAATTTATAACAAATAGTCTAATGATGCTTTTTAAATAAATTGAAATGTTTTATTGCTCTATTAAAAGTGAATTAGAATATAAATGTTTGTTCTGATCTGAACATCACACACTGGACATGAAACAATGCTGCGACCTTACGTGCATAAACCTTTACGTTCCTCTCATTCCACTTTAAGAAGTCAAAGTAAAACAGACATCACGAGTCACGATTGATCTCACGCATGGTGATGTGAGAGAGAGAGACGCAAACTCAAACCCGCTCATCTCTGACTGAGGCTGCACTGGGGCCCGGGACAGGGGCCCGGGACAGGGGCCGCACACTGTTCACTCCAAAGTCTCACGTCAGAGGTTCTGGACGAGACGGCGCTCGTCCGGACCGGCTCTCCGCCTCATAGAGGCCCGGGTCATAGAGGCCCCTCACCGGCCTCACCTGCAGCTCACACTACGGGGCTGGTGTAAATGTTAAGCTTATTATCTTCATTCAGACACATATTGTGCGCGGGGCAGAGCTCTCGTCGCCTCCAGCCTGATCGAACTAACGTGACAGAATCGTGTTGTTTCAAACAGCAGCATTAACCGTCTCTTTGTAAGAGAAGTTCAATACCTGGAGAGTGTTGTTGAGTTTGCAGTTTCTTTACATCGTCAAGAAGTTTCTTCTTTCGTTTTTCGGCACCAGGAGATATATTCCTCTGGACATGAGGACCACGCAGGGACCACGTTGTGTTGTGTTTATGTTTTGCTCTCGAGCTCCTCGCGCACAATGAAGTTGCCCAATCAGCGCAGGTTTGGTGTCTCGGTTGCCAGATTGTCATTACAAATAAATGCGGGTTGTGCGTTATATGTTACCGCTGTGTGCGCTGCCGCGCCAGCAGCGCTACTACACTAGTGGCGCACGCTGCGCTTGCACTTCTCATAAGACGGGTTGCCAGATTGGGGGCCCTATTAACGCCTCGGGGCCCTACGCGGCTGCTTAGTTCGCTTATAGGCTGGGCCAAACCAACAATTAGCTGCTGTTAAAAACCTGCTTTAAGTTCCGTATGTTCCGCACTATAATCCAGTGTGCATTATATACGGATTAATTCTGGTTGTGTTTACTGACTTTGAAGTGATTTTGTGTGGTAAACGCTTTGTTTCGCTTAATGCGCCTCATATATGAAAAATGATCAAAAATAGACCATTAATTGACAGTGCGCCTTATAGTGCGGAAAATACAGTATCTCCTTTTTACTATAATTCTGAAAGAACTTACGTTGTCAGACTTTGTTATTGCAGCTTTATGTTGTTGTTACTGGAGATAGATCCGGGAGCATTTGTCAGGAAATGTTTGCATGTTTTAGGATTTAAATCTCCAGCATTGGTTGACATTTCGTTTGGGCAGATAAACTGCAATTTCATACTTCAAATGTGACAATGACATTGCACACAATGTGATTACTCTGCTCCGTAATGGGTTAGTGATAAAAGAGTGATGTGGAAATACTTAAATTTGGCTCTACATATCAGCCCAATATTAGCTGAGGTTCTGACTGCTCTAATATTTCAGATTTTGCACAAAAAAATAAACATCACTCAATCTCAAATGATTAAATATCTATAGTCCCTTTACCTTGAAGGAATAAAAGAGATTTTTTGCCGTGCAATCTGAGTCTTATTTCCTCGTGGCGTGGAAAGCCGAGTAGTTCTCTCACATGTCAATCATTCCCTGCGTGCTACTGCACACCTGCAGGTTTCCCTGCTGCACATGCGTGGTTGATATGCTGGTGTGTGTTTAGCAAGTTCCTTCAGTTACAGGACAAAAGGACGACAGAGAAAGACTGTGTTCGAGCTCAGAAGAGACGAGAGATGCACGTGTAGCAGCGAGGCTGTTGTTTGCTTTTGCACAAGGTTTGAGGGGAGGCGGCCTCTCGGAAAAAAACAGGAGGGGGGGAATCCTCTATTATTCCTTTAATATAAATCTTTACCAAATAGTAAGGTTTTGTTTATTTGTCAGGAACCATGTACAAATTAATTCATCTTACGAAAGAAAAGCTGATTTGCACCAGATTTAGCTCCTGCTACTTTCCATTTTAGTTCCTTAAAATCCATGGTGAGGTTGATCACCGATGACCAAAACAGCTTAAAAACAAAAGAATCAACTCATTCTACCCATAAAAATGTATCACTTTAATGTATGACATCAAACTAATTTGTAGATTCTTAAAGTTCAGGTCGCTGCCTTTACTTACTGATAAATATACACTTGTGGTCATTAAGTGTTGCAACCATTTTACATCTATGTTTGAGTTTATTTCTTCACTCAGAACCTTTTCAGGATGATCACTCTTGATACATTTGCAATTCCATAAACTACTCTCTGCACACTGAACCCACAAGTGTCATGACCAAGCGCTTTAGAACATAATCTGATGATCATAATGAGCCTGGAGTCAACAGGCTTTTTGGAGAATGGAACAAACAGACTTTGGAGCCAGCCCCTCCTCTGAGTATGGCCATCCGGACTGAGTTGTTCTCTCTCCGGGTTCCAGTTTGGATTTGCTGCTAAGCGCTGGGGCCAGGCAGCACTTGGATCCAGATACGGTACAGGCCCGGGGCCGAGCCAGAGCTGTTGTCTCCCATCTGTGTGGAGGCAGACGAGGCTACAGGCTTAACCCAGTGCTGCCACCAGCCAAGACACAGGCATCTGGGACCAGAAACTATCTGAACTCACAACTGAGCTATGGTTTCAAGTGGGCTAAGACTTAGACAAACTTTAAGGATTCACAAGGGAAATTACTTGGACACGGCTGCTCACACATTATAAAGGGCAATTAAAAAAGCGCCAAAACAGGTAAAACTTTGCAAAAATGGGGTTATTCAATGACCAGCAGAGAAGTTCTCTGGTCTTTACTGTATGTGAGCCACTCTCCGCAAGAATCAGCAAGAAGTTTATTTTTCACAGACACTGCCGCCGTTCTGAAGCAAGTTTCAGGTAATTAGATAAGTGTTCTCATGCAAATACACCTGAATCTGTGCTGAGTTTGTCAACAACGCACTGCAGTAGGTGTAACAGTGAGTCTGCCATTCACACGCTCAAAATAAGTGCTGAACCCACCTTGCATTAGCCTCTGCAGTGGTGGTCCCCCCCAGCTTCACTTCATCGTCATAACAATCTGTTCAAAAGCCGTGCCGACATATCTTAGCACATCCAATCATGGGAACAGACAAGTGGGCGTGGCACACCAAAACTCTTCGTAAAACCTCCAATAGTATTGTCAGTGTGAGATAAGAGAAGACATCCGTTTGGTTCTTGGTGAGTTAGATGCTCCTGTCTGCAGGAAGAGGCCCCTGTGTTGTGGCAGAGGTTCCTTCCTAAAGCCTGGCACAGGGGCCCACAGGAGGTCTGCCCCACTGGCCCTGTCTGGCCCTGTCTACACGCCTCGGCCTGTGTCCTGATGCAGTAAAGAGACACTCACGCTGTCAAATGGTGGATTTGAACTGACGGAATCATTTTGGGTTTGAAATATGCCACTTTAATAAATAATGGTAAGGGATTTATTTTATTACTTACTACTATCTCTAGATGGGTGTTAGGTGTGTTCATTATGGAGCGCTCATACTTCAATTTGGTTTGACCCTGATTTAGTTCTAATGCAGACTTTGGTTGGTCCTTTTCTAGTCCTGGTTTAGTTTCAAGTTTAACTACTTCAATTTAGCTAATTTTATTGTGGTGTGTGTTAAAATGTAAATTACCGTAAAAACAAATTTCAATATCAATCTTTATTTTTTATTTATTTTTTATTTTCCCTCACATAATATTCAATTCAATGTATTTTTGTAATGTCAAAAATCACAACAGCAGCATTGAGGGGCTACAGTGAAAATACAGGTAAAACAGATATATTAATCTCATCTTAATCCGACACTTGAGATTATGATATTTCTATACGATTAGATAAAAATAAAAAAATAAACTGTTTCTCCGTATTTCTTTTTTTTTTTTTTTCTCTAATGCTGTTTTTAACATCACATTTACATATATTGATATCCCAAGTAACCGACACATGCAACAATAACTGTAGACATCTATGTAAAATACAGAATTGGTCATAAACACAGTATAATGCAGCTCTCCGACACTATTTCACCTGCTCTTTTTCCTACAGAACCTCACACTTAGTAGAAGAGCAGATGAAGAGCACTTGCAGGGCCAGGGTGCAGCAGAGCCTCAGAGTGAGAGCGGGAGCCGTTAAGCTGGTTTTATGTGGGCCGTGCTGCTGTGTGACAGTTTGTTTGTGGAGCTGTAAATAGACTGTGGTCAGGATGATGATGGCGGCGTGCGCTGGTGGTTTGACAGCGGGAGACTTCTGAACGCAGACACCAGCAGTGGATCATCGGCTTATCAACCGGCTCCTCTTCTGTCATAAACACTTTTTCTATTAGATTGATTTCCACAGACAGCTCAGAGATTGACCACATTCACATCAACACGACACTTGCACAGATCGTATTTAGTTCCAAGCTTGCTAAACTTTATTTTAGGCCTTGTTAAATCAATTCCTTGATTGTGCACTGACTTTTTCCAGTTTCCAGTGTGTGGGTCCTTCATGCCCCCATCGACCACACAAAACCTCCCACACAGGCAAACTCCAACGCTGAATCTCTGACCAATATCATAATGACAAGATCAGGCAAAAGGGCGTGGTACTGACCTGGTGTCCCTGCAGCACTGAAGGACGGGTCAAATGCAGAAGACAGTGGACAGTCTTTAGATGGCTGCACAACCTTCTTGGGTAGGACTCAAATACATCTCAAAAATAACTTTTTAATTCAAATAGCGCTTCTCCAATAGTTTCCAGATACTTCCTATATTACATACTGTGATTTATCTTCTTCCTTGAGTAAATGTTTTGGTTACTCTTTGGTTATTTGTGCTCTTTCATGTTCAGTTTGTCTCATTTTTGTACATTATTCATTGTTTTGTCCTTCCAATTACATTAACTTGAAATTAATAAGATCCTGGCAATTGCTCTTAAAATGACTCTTACTTGAGTAACGGTCAGATCAATACCAAATAATGATCTATCAATACTGACTGAGGTATTGAAAAGTACTAATACTCGTGCAAAAGTATCGATACCCAAAAGGTCTCCCAAAAATGCAATTTTATAATAAATTGTAAAAATTAATTAATATTTTTGTAAAGAATTGTTCATATTTTAGAATTTCTGCACATATATTTTCTATTTATTATTATTATTTATTAGTTCAAACATAGGTTGGAAGAAAACAATGATGGCCAACATTTAGAATAGTTCATAGTTGAGGCGTTTCAATGCTGTAACTACACTGTAACTACACTGTAACTACACTGTAACTACACTGTAACTACACTGTAACTACACTGTAACTACACTGTAACTACACTAACTACACTGTAACTACACTGTAACTACAATGTAACTACACTGTAACTACACTGTAACTACACAGTAACTACACAGTAACTACACAGTAACTACACTGTAACTACACTGTAACTACAATGTAACTACACTGTAACTACACTGTGACATACATCAGTGGTATTGCCCATCACTAGTTTCCCCAAATACTGCATAATGTACACACTTCACACTTTTTTGTGATTTTATTTTTCTAATTCCGGGGTTGCTAATCATGTAGTAGAAGTTCTGGTGCTGTATGCGGTGAGTGCAGTGGGCTGTATGATCCCGATAATGCCTGGCTGCAGTTTTATTAGTGGAAAAAAAGAATGCAAGCCGGCAGTTATAGCACAGCCGTAGACCTGTAAACAAGCTGCGTTTGCCTGGCTGAGTGACTCTTGAATATCTGTTTCCGTCCTCAGCCTTGCCAAACCCTAATGGCTACAGGTTACAAAGGATTCTGGTTTAAGGATATCGTCTTACTTTGTCCTCCGGGTTCAAATCGTTGCTTAAGTGGAGCGACTCTCTGGTTATATTGATCGTCCTGCCCCATCTCCACGCCCGTGCACTTGACCCGCACGTGTCCTCACAGATCAACAGTTCATTAAGCGGGCCTTCATATTTTTTACTTTGCGAGCGGAGAGGAGCTCGCCTCAGCCCCGTGCACTACCACGCCGCTAATTGGAACCAGGATCTGTAAAAATGGGAACTTAAGTAAAACATGCCATAAAATTCTGAAGGCTCACCATAAACTAACCAATTCCTTTTCATTCTTTTAAAGGGGAACTCTAACTGAAACCTCCGCGTAAACGTTTACGAGGATCCCTGGGGTCACCCGTAAACCCGTTAATAGAGATGAGATATGAGCAGAGCGCTAGGGCCTCCCATGCACTTTTTAGTCTTTTTTTTTTTTTTTTTTCCGACCCCTGTTCCATCGCATTCTTGGAAGGGGTCAAATGCTGTTCGGAGACAAACACCGCAGAGAATCCGTTTGCAGTGGAAGGGGAAATGTCAATGCAAAGGCACAAGGACAGACTGAAGCCAAGGCCGGGCTGCTCGGTGTTCTCGGCGCCGTGGACTTTGGGCCCTGGTTTTGGTCTGACGGGAGTGATGTTCGTGTGGAGGTGTGAAAAGGTGAAGCTCACACTGTTTTAGTGGCCATAGTGCTGTGGGAGTTTTCTTTTATGTTGGTCTTGAAAGAGTTCATTAGTTTGACCAACCATGTGACAGACAAAACTTATACTTTTACTGCCTCAAAAAGAACCAGCTGAAATATGAGGAGCCTGTTCATTTCGGCAGCAAACATTTTCTTCTGCTCTGGAGTGAACAACATATAATTAATCACTCGCAAAGAACATGAATCCTAGTGTAAATATTATTTCAAACTATTTACAAAGTTCACAGTAGAAATTATTCAGTTGTAGTCATCAGACTCTCTCTCTTTCCACCAAAGCTATTTAGAGTTTGCTGATTAATCAACCAGAAAATAGTGATAGAATCCTACAAAAGGTTGTCCCAGTATTGAAGATGGGTCAAATGCAGAGGACACATTTCTTGATGAGGACAAAGTATTGGCCTACATTCCTCATTATGAAACAAATCCATTTGTTGCAGTCAGTGACATTAGTGAAGTAAAGTGAAGGTGCCGTTTGTTTTGTATATTACTTTTTATGGTCAACATATCTGTTGATTTAGTTTGACATGATGATGTGTATGCCACCTAAGGTTAAGCCTTAACCTTAACCGTTAAGGTATATTTTATTAATCCCTTTTGCATTTATTTCTGCATTTGACTCTTTCATAGCTGGAGTAACCTATCAGGAGCAGAGAGCTGCTGCAGTGCAGCGCTGGGGGCCCCGGATTATTGTAGATGGAGGATTGCCTATTGTTTATGTGTCGGGTTGAACTCAGACACAGGGACAAACATGCAAATTCAGCAGAGAAAGGCCCCGGAACCAAACCCAGAACCTTCTTAGTTTGAAGCGAGAGCACGAGCATGATCAGAATAGTGAGTATAATGAAAGCATGTGATCCATATTACTGTAGTTCAACCAAGACATCAATATAAGTGATCATACTGTACTTTCAGGTATTTTCAAGGTTTGTTGATATTCCATTCATATTCTACTTTCAATAGAAATACAAATCATTTTGGACCAAACTATCCAGTTATTGTGGAAAAAGTTGGAAAAAGTTTCTTTGTTTCTAAAGAGCTAGCCTTTTGTTTAAAATTTTAATGGGCTATTAGTCTCCCTTCCACTTCAGGAGGCCCCGCCCAATGGGCAGGACTTACCATAGAATAGTATACAGTAAATATCTGAGTTCCCGGCCTAAATTTGCTTATTGACAATGACTCTTGGATAAGAGTCGAAACGTCTAAACTGGGTCCAGATGACTACAACCGAACCTTTTTCCAATATAATATAGTGCCTAATCCAAATTCAACTTGATGTATGTCCCTGTTTTTATAAATATTATATTATATTATATTCATTTGGACAGGACAGTGCATGTAAATGAACATACATGAAACACATAATGCACCACCAGGTAATGGATCAAGTTTGATGATATTATCATAGTTTGAGACAACTACATTATGACATCACTAATGCATTTCCTAAAGTGTGTGTTATCAGTGACAAGGGCCTTGTAGTGCAAATGTCCAAGAACAACACATTGAAGAAGAATGAGGCAAAACAGAGCTCTGGCTGTGTGTAGTGTAGTGTAGTGTAGTGTGTAGTGTAGTGTAGTGTAGTGTAGTGTGTAGTGTAGTGTAGTGTAGTGTAGTGTAGTGTGTAGTGTAGTGTAGTGTAGTGTAGTGTAGTGTAGTGTGTAGTGTAGTGTGTAGTGTAGTGTAGTGTGTAGTGTAGTGTAGTGTAGTGTAGTGTGTAGTGTAGTGTGTAGTGTAGTGTAGTGTAGTGTGTAGTGTAGTGTAGTGTAGTGTAGTGTAGTGTAGTGTGTAGTGTAGTGTGTAGTGTAGTGTAGTGTAGTGTAGTGTAGTGTAGTGTGTAGTGTAGTGTGTAGTGTAGTGTAGTGTGTAGTGTAGTGTAGTGTAGTGTAGTGTAGTGTAGTGTGTAGTGTAGTGTGTAGTGTAGTGTAGTGTGTAGTGTAGTGTAGTGTGTAGTGTAGTGTAGTGTAGTGTAGTGTGTAGTGTAGTGTAGTGTAGTGTAGTGTAGTGTAGTGTAGTGTGTAGTGTAGTGTGTAGTGTGTAGTGTAGTGTGTAGTGTAGTGTAGTGTAGTGTAGTGTAGTGTGTAGTGTCGTGTAGTGTAGTGTAGTGTAGTGTAGTGTGTATAGTGTAGTGTAGAGTAGTGTAGTGTAGAGTAGTGTAGTGTATAGTGTAGTGTAGTGTAGTGTGTAGTGTAGTGTAGTGTAGTGTAGTGTAGTGTAGTGTAGTGTAGTGTAGTGTAGTGTGTAGTGTAGTGTAGTGTGTAGTGTAGTGTAGTGTAGTGTGTAGTGTAGTGTAGTGTAGTGTAGTGTAGTGTAGTGTAGTGTGTAGTGTAGTGTGTAGTGTAGTGTAGTGTGTAGTGTAGTGTAGTGTAGTGTAGTGTGTAGTGTAGTGTAGTGTGTAGTGTAGTGTAGTGTAGTGTAGTGTAGTGTGTAGTGTAGTGTGTAGTGTAGTGTAGTGTGTAGTGTAGTGTAGTGTAGTGTAGTGTAGTGTGTAGTGTAGTGTAGTGTAGTGTAGTGTAGTGTGTAGTGTGTAGTGTAGTGTAGTGTAGTGTGTAGTGTAGTGTAGTGTAGTGTAGTGTAGTGTAGTGTAGTGTGTAGTGTAGTGTGTAGTGTAGTGTAGTGTAGTGTAGTGTGTAGTGTAGTGTGTAGTGTAGTGTAGTGTGTAGTGTAGTGTAGTGTAGTGTGTAGTGTAGTGTGTAGTGTAGTGTAGTGTAGTGTAGTGTAGTGTGTAGTGTCGTGTAGTGTAGTGTAGTGTAGTGTAGTGTGTATAGTGTAGTGTAGAGTAGTGTAGTGTAGAGTAGTGTAGTGTATAGTGTAGTGTAGTGTAGTGTGTAGTGTAGTGTAGTGTAGTGTAGTGTAGTGTAGTGTAGTGTAGTGTAGTGTAGTGTGTAGTGTAGTGTAGTGTGTAGTGTAGTGTAGTGTAGTGTGTAGTGTAGTGTAGTGTAGTGTAGTGTAGTGTAGTGTAGTGTGTAGTGTAGTGTGTAGTGTAGTGTAGTGTGTAGTGTAGTGTAGTGTAGTGTAGTGTGTAGTGTAGTGTAGTGTGTAGTGTAGTGTAGTGTAGTGTAGTGTAGTGTGTAGTGTAGTGTGTAGTGTAGTGTAGTGTGTAGTGTAGTGTAGTGTAGTGTAGTGTAGTGTGTAGTGTAGTGTAGTGTAGTGTAGTGTAGTGTGTAGTGTGTAGTGTAGTGTAGTGTAGTGTGTAGTGTAGTGTAGTGTAGTGTAGTGTAGTGTAGTGTAGTGTAGTGTAGTGTGTAGTGTAGTGTGTAGTGTAGTGTAGTGTAGTGTAGTGTGTAGTGTAGTGTGTAGTGTAGTGTAGTGTGTAGTGTAGTGTAGTGTAGTGTGTAGTGTAGTGTGTAGTGTAGTGTAGTGTAGTGTAGTGTGTAGTGTAGTGTAGTGTAGTGTAGTGTGTAGTGTAGTGTAGTGTAGTGTGTAGTGTAGTGTAGTGTAGTGTAGTGTAGTGTAGTGTGTAGTGTAGTGTGTAGTGTAGTGTGTAGTGTAGTGTAGTGTAGTGTAGTGTAGTGTAGTGTGTAGTGTAGTGTCGTGTAGTGTAGTGTAGTGTAGTGTAGTGTGTATAGTGTAGTGTAGAGTAGTGTAGTGTAGAGTAGTGTAGTGTATAGTGTAGTGTAGTGTAGTGTGTAGTGTAGTGTAGTGTAGTGTAGTGTAGTGTGTAGTGTAGTGTAGTGTAGTGTAGTGTAGTGTAGTGTAGTGTGTAGTGTAGTGTAGTGTAGTGTAGTGTGTAGTGTAGTGTGTAGTGTAGTGTAGTGTAGTGTGTAGTGTAGTGTAGTGTAGTGTAGTGTAGTGTGTAGTGTAGTGTGTAGTGTAGTGTAGTGTAGTGTGTAGTGTAGTGTAGTGTAGTGTAGTGTAGTGTAGTGTAGTGTGTAGTGTAGTGTGTAGTGTAGTGTAGTGTAGTGTAGTGTAGTGTGTAGTGTAGTGTGTAGTGTAGTGTAGTGTGTAGTGTAGTGTAGTGTAGTGTAGTGTAGTGTAGTGTAGTGTAGTGTAGTGTGTAGTGTAGTGTGTAGTGTAGTGTAGTGTAGTGTAGTGTAGTGTAGTGTAGTGTAGTGTAGTGTGTAGTGTAGTGTGTAGTGTAGTGTAGTGTGTAGTGTAGTGTAGTGTGTAGTGTGTAGTGTAGTGTAGTGTAGTGTAGTGTAGTGTAGTGTGTAGTGTAGTGTGTAGTGTAGTGTAGTGTGTAGTGTAGTGTAGTGTAGTGTAGTGTAGTGTAGTGTAGTGTAGTGTGTAGTGTAGTGTCGTGTAGTGTAGTGTAGTGTAGTATAGTGTAGTGTAGTGTAGTGTAGAGTAGTGTAGTGTATAGTGTAGAGTAGTATAGTGTAGTGTAGTGTAGTGTAGTGTAGTGTAGTGTGTAGTGTAGTGTAGTGTGTAGTGTAGTGTGTAGTGTAGTGTAGTGTAGTGTAGTGTAGTGTAGTGTAGAGTAGTGTAGTGTAGTGTAGTGTAGAGTATAGTGTAGTGTAGTGTAGTGTAGTGTGTAGTGTAGTGTTGTGTAGTGTAGTGTAGTGTAGAGTAGTGTAGTGTAGTGTAGTGTAGAGTAGTGTAGTGTAGTGTATAGAGTAGTGTAGTGTAGTGTATAGTGTAGTGTAGTGTAGTGTAGTGTGTAGTGTAGTGTGTAGTGTAGTGTAGTGTAGTGTAGTGTAGTGTAGTGTAGTGTGTAGTGTAGTGTAGTGTAGTGTGTAGTGTAGTGTAGTGTAGTGTAGAGTAGTGTAGTGTAGTGTAGAGTAGTGTAGTGTAGTGTAGTGTAGTGTAGTGTAGTGTAGTGTAGAGTAGTGTAGTGTGTAGTGTAGTGTAGTGTATAGTGTAGTGTAGTGTAGTGTAGTGTGTAGTGTAGAGTAGTGTAGTGTGTAGTGTAGAGTAGTGTAGTGTAGTGTAGTGTAGTGTAGAGTAGTGTAGTGTAGTGTGTAGTGTAGTGTAGTGTAGAGTAGAGTAGAGTAGTGTAGTGTAGTGTGTAGTGTAGTGTAGTGTATAGTGTAGTGTAGTGTAGTGTAGTGTGTAGTGTAGTGTAGTGTATAGTGTAGTGTAGTGTAATGTAGTGTAGTGTAGTGTAGTGTGTAGTGTAGTGTAGTGTGTAGTGTAGTGTAGTGTAGTGTAGTGTAGTGTAGTGTAGTGTGTAGTGTAGAGTAGTGTAGTGTAGTGTAGTGTAGTGTAGAGTAGAGTAGTGTAGTGTAGTGTAGAGTAGTGTAGTGTAGTGTAGTGTAGTGTAGTGTAGTGTAGTGTAGTGTAGTGTAGTGTGTAGTGTAGTGTAGTGTAGTGTGTAGTGTAGTGTAGTGTAGTGTGTAGTGTATTGTAGTGTGTAGTGTAGTGTAGTGTAGTGTGTAGTGTAGTGTAGTGTGTAGTGTAGTGTAGTGTAGTGTAGTGTGTAGTGTAATGTAGTGTAGTGTAGTGTGTAATGTAGTGTAATGTTGTGTAGTGTAGTGTAATGTTGTGTAGCCGGAGCTGCTCTGGAACCCGCTGAGACTAATGACAAAGGGTTTGGGACGTGGTGCGGCTCTTTTGACAAATTGAGCCTCTCGTTGATTTTCCTCTCACTCCCTCGAACGTCGCGATCTAAATCACGACTCTTACAGTAACAGAGATCATTTGGATCTTTGGTTTGGTGCTTTCCGGGCAGAGACTTGTAATCCAGAGCGCTGTGAGGCCAGCACATTTCCCCGGAGTGAGGTAAGTGGTCAGCGGCTTGTAAAAGGAAAGAGTCATGATGCCGGACACAACAATTACTTAATTTTACAAATGATAATGATTTTTCTCGAGTCAGATGGTCCCCCCAGGCAAAGCAAAAATAGGCCACGGTACAACGCCATGTCCAGGAGTCAGAGGTCTGCAAAGTCTTTGGTCCAGGAGACAGCCGCCTACATATTTCAATGCGGCGCTACAGGCTCAGGTTTCTCAGCCGAGCAGCGGCCAGAGACCACCACTTCAATTAATCTTACCCTAGTAGCGGTTATAATTTGCCATTAGAAAAGACATTAAACCTGAGGGCCTGATTCGGAGCTCCTGGGACCGTGAGGGAGGAGGGGATCGGACGGCCCTCCGTTTGGCCCCTTGGACCCCGGGCGAGCCCCCATCCTGAAAAAGAGACAGGTACTTAAAAACAGGGTGAAAAGATCAGTGCAAAGAAAACAAGGATGATTAATGGGTAAAAATGAGGGTCTTTTAGGCTTTCATCTGGCTCTGATTCAGGTCTTCAGTGAGCCATTATGGACGAGTGTCCATGGCCCGAGTGAGAAATGAAGTCCCAGCACAGCTCGAATGCAGCGTCTGAGCGTGGAGGAGGCGCTCACACGCTCAGGGCATCTCAGGAGTGAATAAAACATGCACAAAACACTCCTGATGTCACATTGTGGATCTGCAGTGAGAGACCAGCTGGTTTGTGTCATGAAACCTTTGTTGTTCTGACCATAGTATGTAAATGACCTTTGATGAGGACGTTAGATTATTTTACATCAGTAATGACATTTTAACAAACAAAATATGAATTTGCTTGTCATAGAATGTTGATCATGACAGAGAAAAAGCAGAATAAGTCATATTTAAACAATCAAGGAGTTCAGTAAGTCAATGAAGACTTCAGCTGGTTTGTTAAAAATAAATCCATCCATCTATCGCTTGTTCCCTTTCGGGGTCGCGGGTGACTGGAGCCTATCCCAGTTACTTCGGGCCTTAGGCGGGGTACACCCTGGACAGTGGCTAACTTGTCGCATAGACATAAACATGACAGACAATTATTCACTCTCCAGGGCCAATTTAGAGTTACCAATTTTGCCTGACACATGCATGTGTTTGGACTGTGGGAGGAGCCAGACAACCCAGAGAGAACATGCAGACTCCACCCAGAGAGATCATGTGATGTTGGTCTGGTCTGGGAATCGAACCCATGATCTCCTTCTTGGGAGGCAAGAGCGCTAACCACCTTTGCCACCGTGCACCCCTAAATATAAATCATAAAGCTGAAATGTTTTTTTCAAATGAATAGTATTTCCACATTAGAAAAAAGAAACAGTATAAAATTATAGACCTACTACAGAATGTCTAGAACGGTAAATATAGCATGTTAGTCAAACATTTGAGGAAAGGTCAGTCAGGCACAAAGAATAAAAAGGGAAGTTCCTCCTTCAGTAAAATGACTCTGTAGAACTCTGTTTGAAACTGTTCTTTGTAAATCCTTCTGGGTTTTTGAAGTTGTTGGCGTCTTTCTTCCAGCTCCAGCTCCTGCATCTTTAGCTGCGGTGCCAGGTGTGGAGCCTTGGCCACGACAAGAATCCTGACAAGAACATGGAAGCGTTAGAAGTCAATTTATTTGGTATTCTTGTGATTAATCACTTACTTAGCTGACATGATATGAAACATAGTGAAGCGATAAATCCGAACCATCTGGTGCTACTGCGGGCGAAAGCAAACACCACATACAGTATCTTAAGATCACACTTCAGACACTTCAGATACTTCAGACGCTACAGACTCTGATGGAAACTGCAACACAACACAATATCACGACAAGTTCTAAAAGTTTCAGTGCTTGTGTATACATACGTTCAAAAGACTTGCACGCTATAAGACTTTACGTATATCTTACATTTATTTATTTATATATTCATTTATTTCATCTTGCTTCTTGGTGAGGGCTCAACAAACCAGTTATGGCACAAAATGACCATCATATATTACATTTTAAAGGAACATAGTAGTGTAATTACGTTAGAGTTAGTAAGACCATGCGTGAGTGGACAGAGACCTTTGCAAACGTCCAGTACGACTCCAGCTTGAAAAAAGAGCAAGTTGAATGTGCTAAAATTGAAAAACCCCAAAGACATGACTTCTGCAGACTCTGACTCTGACTCTGAATCAGACTCTGACTCTGACTCTGAATCAGACTCAGAAAAGGGTTATTGCCTTTGCCAATGAACGAAATTCATAATAGGTACTTGCTTTGGTGATTCAGTGCAACATACAAAGATGAACAATAATAAAACAACATTAAAGAAGAAATATTTGAATTTACAATACGATGCAAAGAAAAATAGGCTTACTATGTACACAGTGGAGAGGTTTTTAATTTCTGTTGTTGGTAATATGTCATTTGAGCCAGTTTAAACAGTCCACATCTAACTGTAAAACTATTTATTGATCACAAGCTCAAAAGAAAGATCTGTGTGAGTCACTACATGGCGAGTTGGGATGAGAGCTGATTGTCTCCGCCCTGTGGAGAATAAGATGGTTCTGATGCCGCTCGCTCCTGTGTGAGAGAGCGATATGTCTTTCCTGGAAGAGCACTCAGATATAAGTCCTCACCTGACTGAACTCTCACTCCTCCCTCTCGCTCGGCCGCTGGTCCGTGAGGTGTTCGGGGTCAGCAGACAGTGGTCAGTGTTGGGGAGCCGGGGTCACTTTGTCACTTTCACACTAATCCCTCCCAGTGCTGTCAAGTCTTATAGAAAACTGACAAAGTGAAAATGAACAATGTAGTGTGAAATCATTTAATATTTTTAACATATCACCAAATGTAGTACAGTATTATAATTACTATTCACCTGGCTGTAGAATATTTGTTCAAAAATGACTGAAGTGCTGCTGTAACTAAGCAATGCACTGGAGGTTAAGATGTAAGGATTTTGCATGCGCTGACATAGAATCTTAAAACCAGATTGTCATTCCTCTTGATTGTAGAAAACAGTTGATCCAGGCCACATTTCTCTCAGTGCAGGATTATGGTGATATTATATGTATTATGTATTTATGGCTACAGAACTCGCCACTGTGAATTATAGTCTAAAGTAGAATGTAAATTATTGGATGTGAGAGAAGTGTTAGCACGGCCTTTTCTTTATAAGGCTCTCATTGGGATTTTATCTGATTATTTTTAGCATTTACTGAACATCAGATGAAGTATTTACAGATTAAGATCAAGGGTCATTTTTATTTTACTGTCACACCGAGTCAACACAGAGACAGGGAAAATATTCATAAAGCACATTTAAAAACACCACAATGGCCCAAAGCGTTGTACATAGGCATTACGAAATACAATAAAACATACAAGATGTAAAAATAAAACATGGTAAAATAATGCTATTAAATGTTCTGTTAAAGCCTGTGCAAACAACTAGGTTTTGAACAAAGATTTAAACATATTCAGCGGTTGGACTCTGGGGAAGACTGTTCCAGAGTCGGGGTCCTGCTTCTGCAAACCCGGGGCCCCCTCTGGCCCCCTCTGACCGGGACCTCAGAACATCCAAGATCATCAGATTTGCTGATCTCAATGCTCTTGATAGATATAACATAACATTCTAATTCAAACGCATATTTTATTGACATTGTGGGCAGCTTTGAAAGAAACATTAACATAGTGAGGAACAAGTTCATTTACTTTTGCTCATTCCTCATATGTTATGCAAATGTACAAATACATGTTACAACAAACAACAATTGAACAGATGTCCCATAAATACTACATTTCGGGACGTATTTATCATCCATTAGATCATTTACAGACGCTGCGTTGTTGTGGTTTGTGGAGGTAATGCCTTGTAATCACTGAGCGTTACACCATTAGCTCTGGATTAGCACCAACTCTTTTACAAGTCACTGTTTCTTTAAGAGGATCAATAAAACAATCCCTCTCACTTATGTTTTTCTTGTCCACAGCAATCAGCCCGGGCCTGATTAAATAACAGCAAATTAGCTGGGTGGAATTTATCTTGGCTAAATTGAGTTTCTTTCACCTCGTGGCCATGGGAGACTGGGCAGCGCCTGCTGGGACGGAGAAATAATCATTCATTAACCTTTGACCTGGAAGGAGTGTCAATGGAGGCGCTCAGCTGTGTGTTTTCATTTGCTCACGCCCCCTGAGCACACGCACCACCAGCAAACCACAATTTACACGCCACCGCTCAAACTTTATTAACCTGCGAGCTGCTTTGACGTGCAGCTGGAGCGAGGTAAAGGGGAGGGGCTTTGAGCTGTTTACATTATGAACCAAATGAATGGAAATACTGGAAATCTGCTACACAATTTACAAGATTAGTAACAATTGTAAATACTGAATCAGCATTAAAAACACATTTTGGCTCAATTGGAAAATGAAGGAATTTTATATTGTCACTGTCAATTTATATATTTTTTGTTTTTGTGGAGGGAAAATTGCTCCTGAAAAGAAAGAAAAGACCATTGGGCCCATAGGTTTGGAATGAGTCTGACAAAAACATTAAAGTTTCCAATTTCCATAAAAGGAAAGTGAAACTAGAGCTTCTGGAAAAATATAATGAACCAAAACCTACGATATCTAATGGCTTCTAAAAATACTCCTCACTTATGCCCCGTAAGCCTTATCTAGCTTATATCTCGAGCTGTACATTTATAGTTGTGTAAGAGAAAATGCATTAATTTAGTTTTTCTTGTAGTAATAGTACATGTTTCAGATGGATTTGATAAGATGATCTAATAGTGCAGTGGGTCATTTAAAGGAGACATATTATGCTTTTTTACAGGTCCTTAGAATTGAACTATAACATAAGCAGATCACCATTTTACATTTTGTTCATTGAAAGTGCAATATTGATCTTAAACGACTTATTTATACGGACAGGTTCATTGACTTCCTGTTCAAAACTGCAGAAGTGATAAACTGCATAGTGACATTTCACATTTCACAGTTTGTAAGTGGCTACATCACATTTTTTAACTCTGCTTGTGTCACTCATGAGTTTTTCAAACAATTGCAACAAAGTACAGGGACGTGGGCGGGGATAGGTGCAGGGATGTGGGCGGGGATAGGTGCAGGGATGTGGGCGGGGATAGGAGGTCAGGGATGTGGGCGGGGATAGGAGTACAGGGATGTGGGCGGGGATAGGTGCAGGGATGTGGGCGGGGATAGGAGTACAGGGATGTGGGCGGGGATAGGTGCAGGGATGTGGGCGGGGATGGGTGCAGGGATGTGGGCGGGGATAGGAGTACAGGGATGTGGGCGGGGATAGGAGTACAGGGATGTGAGCGGGGATAGGAGTACAGGGATGTGGGCGGGGATAGGAGTACAAGGATGTGGGCGGGGATAGGAGTACAGGGATGTGGGCGGGGATAGGTGCAGGGATGTGGGCGGGGATAGGAGTACAGGGATGTGGGCGGGGATAGGAGTACAGTGATGTGGGCGGGGATAGGTGCAGGGATGTGGGCGGGGATAGGAGTACAGGAATGTGGGCTGGGATAGGAGTACAGGGATGTGGGCGGGGATAGGTGCAGGGACGTGGGCGTGGATAGGAGTACAGGGACGTGGGCGGGGATAGGAGTACAGGGATGTGGGCGGGGATAGGAGTACAGGGATGTGGGCGGGGATAGGAGTACAGGGATGTGGGCTGGGATAGGTGCAGGGATGTGGGCGGGGATAGGAGTACAGGGACGTGGGCGGGGATAGGAGTACAGGGACATGGGCTGGGATAGGAGTACAGGGATGTGGGCGATGATAGGAGTACAGGGATGTGGGCGGGGATAGGTGCAGGGATGTGGGCGGGGATAGGTGTACAGGGATGTGGGCGGGGATAGGTGCAGGGATGTGGGCGGGGATAGGTGCAGGGATGTGGGCGGAGATAGGAGTGCAGGGATGTGGGCGGGGATAGAAGTACAGGGATGTGGGCGGGGATACGAGTACAGGGATGTGGGCGGGGATAGGAGTACAGGGATGTGGGCGGGGATAGGAGTACAGGGCTGTGGGCGGGGATAGGTGCAGGGATGTGGGCGGGGATAGGAGTACAGGGATGTGGTCGGGGATAGGAGTACAGGGATGTGGGCGGGGATAGATGCACGGATGTGGGCGGGGATAGGAGTACAGGGACGTGGGTGGGGATAGAGTACAGGGACGTGGGCGGGGATAGGAGTACAGGGACGTGGGCGGGGATAGGAGTACAGGGATGTGGGCGGGGATAGGAGTACAGGGATGTGGGCGGGGATAGGTGCAGGGATGTGGGCGGGGATAGGTGCAGGGATGTGGGCGGGGATAGGAGTACAGGGATGTGGGCGGGGATAGGAGTACAGGGATGTGGGCGGGGATAGGAGTACAGGGATGTGGGCGGGGATAGGAGTACAGGGATGTGGGCGGGGATAGGAGTACAGGGATGTGGGTGGGGATAGGTGCAGGGATGTGGGCGGGGATAGGAGTACAGGGACGTGGGCGGGGATAGGAGTACAGGGATGTGGGCGGGGATAGGAGTACAGGGATGTGGGCGGGGATAGGAGTACAGAGATGTGGGCGGGGATAGATGCAGGGATGTGGGCGGGGATAGGTGTACAGGGATGTGGGCGGGGATAGGTGCAGGGATGTGGGCGGGGATAGGAGTACAGGAATGTGGGCTGGGATAGGAGTACAGGGATGTGGGCGGGGATAGGTGCAGGGACGTGGGCGTGGATAGGAGTACAGGGACGTGGGCGGGGATAGGAGTACAGGGATGTGGGCGGGGATAGGAGTACAGGGATGTGGGCGGGGATAGGAGTACAGGGATGTGGGCTGGGATAGGTGCAGGGATGTGGGCGGGGATAGGAGTACAGGGACGTGGGCGGGGATAGGAGTACAGGGACGTGGGCTGGGATAGGAGTACAGGGATGTGGGCGATGATAGGAGTACAGGGATGTGGGCGGGGATAGGTGCAGGGATGTGGGCGGGGATAGGTGTACAGGGATGTGGGCGGGGATAGGTGCAGGGATGTGGGCGGGGATAGGTGCAGGGATGTGGGCGGAGATAGGAGTGCAGGGATGTGGGCGGGGATAGGAGTACAGGGATGTGGGCGGGGATACGAGTACAGGGATGTGGGCGGGGATAGGAGTACAGGGATGTGGGCGGGGATAGGAGTACAGGGCTGTGGGCGGGGATAGGTGCAGGGATGTGGGCGGGGATAGGAGTACAGGGATGTGGTCGGGGATAGGAGTACAGGGATGTGGGCGGGGATAGATGCACGGATGTGGGCGGGGATAGGAGTACAGGGACGTGGGTGGGGATAGAGTACAGGGACGTGGGCGGGGATAGGAGTACAGGGACGTGGGCGGGGATAGGAGTACAGGGATGTGGGCGGGGATAGGAGTACAGGGATGTGGGCGGGGATAGGTGCAGGGATGTGGGCGGGGATAGGTGCAGGGATGTGGGCGGGGATAGGAGTACAGGGATGTGGGCGGGGATAGGAGTACAGGGATGTGGGCGGGGATAGGAGTACAGGGATGTGGGCGGGGATAGGAGTACAGGGATGTGGGCGGGGATAGGAGTACAGGGATGTGGGTGGGGATAGGTGCAGGGATGTGGGCGGGGATAGGAGTACAGGGACGTGGGCGGGGATAGGAGTACAGGGATGTGGGCGGGGATAGGAGTACAGGGATGTGGGCGGGGATTGGAGTACAGAGATGTGGGCGGGGATAGATGCAGGGATGTGGGCGGGGATAGGTGTACAGGGATGTGGGCGGGGATAGGTGCAGGGATGTGGGCGGAGATAGGAGTGCAGGGATGTGGGCGGGGATAGGAGTACAGGGATGTGGGCGGGGATACGAGTACAGGGATGTGGGCGGGGATAGGAGTACAGGGATGTGGGCGGGGATAGGAGTACAGGGATGTGGGCGGGGATAGGTGCAGGGATGTGGGCGGGGATAGGAGTACAGGGATGTGGTCGGGGATAGGAGTACAGGGATGTGGGCGGGGATAGATGCACGGATGTGGGCGGGGATAGGAGTACAGGGACGTGGGTGGGGATAGGAGTACAGGGACGTGGGCGGGGATAGGAGTTCAGGGACGTGGGCGGGGATAGGAGTACAGGGATGTGGGCGGGGATAGGAGTACAGGGATGTGGGCGGGTACAGGGATGTGGGCGGGGATAGATGCACGGATGTGGGCGGGGATAGGAGTACAGGGACGTGGGTGGGGATAGGAGTACAGGGACGTGGGCGGGGATAGGAGTACAGGGACGTGGGTGGGGATAGGAGTACAGGGACGTGGGCGGGGATAGGAGTTCAGGGACGTGGGCGGGGATAGGAGTACAGGGATGTGGGCGGGGATAGGAGTACAGGGATGTGGGCGGGTACAGGGATGTGGGCGGGGATAGGAGTACAGGGATGTGGGCGGGGATAGGTGCAGGGATGTGGGCGGGGATAGGAGTACAGGGACGTGGGCGGGGATAGGAGTACAGGGATGTGGGCGGGGATAGGAATACAGGGATGTGGGCGGGGATAGGAGTACAGAGATATGGGCGGGGATAGATGCAGGGATGTGGGCGGGGATAGGTGTACAGGGATGTGGGCGGGGATAGGTGCAGGGATGTGGGCGGGGATAGGTGCAGGGATGTGGGCGGGGATAGGAGTACAGGGATGTGGGCGGGGATAGGAGTACAGGGACGTGAGTGGGGATAGGAGTACAGGGACGTGGGCGGGGATAGGAGTACAGGGACGTGCGCGGGGATAGGAGTACAGGGATGTGGGCGGGGATAGGAGTACAGGGATGTGGGCAGGGATAGGAGTACAGGGATGTGGGCGGGGATAGGAGTACAGGGATGTGGGTGGGGATAGGTGCAGGGATGTGGGCGGGGATAGGAGTATAGGGATGTGGGCGGGGATAGGAGTACAGGGATGTGGGCGGGGATAGGAGTACAGGGATGTGGGCGGGGATAGGTGCAGGGATGTGGGCGGGGATAGGTGTACAGGGATGTGGGCGGGGATAGGTGCAGGGATGTGGGCGGGGATAGGTGCAGGGATGTGGGCGGGGATAGGAGTACAGGGATGTGGGCGGGGATAGAAGTACAGGGACGTGGGCGGGGATAGGTGCAGGGATGTGGGCGGGGATAGGAGTACAGGGATGTGGGCGGGGATAGAAGTACAGGGACGTGGGCGGGGATAGGAGTACAGGGATGTGGGCGGGGATAGGAGTACAGGGATGTGGGCGGGGATAGGAGTACAGAGATGTGGGCGGGGATAGATGCAGGGATGTGGGCGGGGATAGGTGTACAGGGATGTGGGCGGGGATAGGTGCAGGGATGTGGGCGGGGATAGGTGCAGGGATGTGGGCGGGGATAGGAGGACAGGGATGTGGGCGGGGATAGGAGTACAGGGACGTGAGTGGGGATAGGAGTACAGGGACGTGGGCGGGGATAGGAGTACAGGGACGTGCGCGGGGATAGGAGTACAGGGATGTGGGCGGGGATAGGAGTACAGGGATGTGGGCAGGGATAGGAGTACAGGGATGTGGGCGGGGATAGGAGTACAGGGATGTGGGTGGGGATAGGTGCAGGGATGTGGGCGGGGATAGGAGTATAGGGATGTGGGCGGGGATAGGAGTACAGGGATGTGGGCGGGGATAGGAGTACAGGGATGTGGGCGGGGATAGGTGCAGGGATGTGGGCGGGGATAGGTGTACAGGGATGTGGGCGGGGATAGGTGCAGGGATGTGGGCGGGGATAGGTGCAGGGATGTGGGCGGGGATAGGAGTACAGGGATGTGGGCGGGGATAGAAGTACAGGGACGTGGGCGGGGATAGGTGCAGGGATGTGGGCGGGGATAGGAGTACAGGGATGTGGGCGGGGATAGAAGTACAGGGACGTGGGCGGGGATAGGAGTACAGGGATGTGGGCGGGGATAGGAGTACAGGGATGTGGGCGGGGATAGGAGTACAGAGATGTGGGCGGGGATAGATGCAGGGATGTGGGCGGGGATAGGTGTACAGGGATGTGGGCGGGGATAGGTGCAGGGATGTGGGCGGGGATAGGTGCAGGGATGTGGGCGGGGATAGGAGGACAGGGATGTGGGCGGGGATAGGAGTACAGGGACGTGAGTGGGGATAGGAGTACAGGGACGTGGGCGGGGATAGGAGTACAGGGACGTGCGCGGGGATAGGAGTACAGGGATGTGGGCGGGGATAGGAGTACAGGGATGTGGGCGGGGATAGGAGTACAGGGATGTGGGCGGGGATAGGAGTACAGGGATGTGGGTGGGGATAGGTGCAGGGATGTGGGCGGGGATAGGAGTACAGGGACGTGGGCGGGGATAGGAGTATAGGGATGTGGGCGGGGATAGGAGTACAGGGATGTGGGCGGGGATAGGAGTAAAGGGATGTGGGCGGGGATAGGTGCAGGGATGTGGGCGGGGATAGGTGTACAGGGATGTGGGCGGGGATAGGTGCAGGGATGTGGGCGGGGATAGGTGCAGGGATGTGGGCGGGGATAGGAGTACAGGGATGTGGGCGGGGATAGGTGTACAGAGATGTGGGCGGGGATAGGTGCAGGGATGTGGGCGGGGATAGGAGTACAGGGATGTGGGCGGGGATATAAGTACAGGGACATGGGCCGGGATAGGAGTACAGGGATGTGGGCGGGGATAGGTGCAGGGATGTGGGCGGGGATAGGAGTACAGGGATGTTGGCGGGGATAGGAGTACAGGGATGTGGGCGGGGATAGGAGTACAGGGATGTGGGCGGGAATAGGAGTACAGGGATGTGGGCGGGGATAGGAGTACAGGGATGTGGGCGGGGATAGGTGCAGGGATGTGGGCGGGGATAGGAGTACAGGGACGTGGGCGGGGATAGGAGTACAGGGACGTGGGCGGGGATAGGAGTACAGGGACGTGGGCGGGGATAGGAGTACAGGGATGTGGGCGGGGATAGGAGTACAGGGATGTGGGCGGGGATAGGTGCAGGGATGTGGGCGGGGATAGGTGTACAGGGGTGTGGGCGGGGATAGGTGCAGGGATGTGGGCGGGGATAGGAGTACAGGGATGTGGGCGGGGATAGGTGCAGGGATGTTGGCGGGGATAGGAGTGCAGGGATGTGGGCGGGGATCGGTGCAGGGATGTGGGCGGGGATAGGAGTACAGGGATGTGGGCGAGGATAGGAGTACAGGGATGTGGGCGGGGATAGGAGTACAGGGATGTGGGCGGGAATAGGAGTACAGGGATGTGGGCGGGGATAGGTGCAGGGATGTGGGCGGGGATAGGAGTACAGGGATGTGGGCGGGGATAGGAGTACAGGGATGTGGGCGGGGATAGGTGCAGGGATGTGGGCGGGGATAGGAGTACAGGGATGTGGGCGGGGATAGGTGTACAGGGATGTGGGCGGGGATTGGAGTACAGGGATGTGGGCGGGGATAGGTGCAGGGATGTGGGCGGGGATAGGAGTACAGGGATGTGGGCGGGGTAGGAGTACAGGGATGTGGGCGGGGATAGGTGCAGGGATGAGGGCGGGGATAGGAGTACAGGGATGTGGACGGGGTAGGAGTACAGGGATGTGGGCGGGGATAGGTGCAGGGATGTGGGCGGGGATAGGAGTACAGGGATGTGGGCGGGGATAGGTGTACAGTGATGTGGGCGGGGATAGGTGCAGGGATGTGGGCGGGGATAGGAGTACAGGGATATGGGCGGGGATAGGAGTACAGGGATGTGGGCGGGGATAGGAGTACAGGGACGTGGGCGGAGATAGGAGTACAGGGATGTGGGCGGGGATAGGTGCAGGGATGTGGGCGGGGATAGGAGTACAGGGATGTGGGTGGGGATAGGAGTACAGGGATGTGGGCGGGGATAGGAGTACAGGGATGTGGGTTGGGATAGGAGTACAGGGATGTGGGCGGGGATAGGAGTACAGGGATGTGGGTGGGGATAGGTGTACAGTGATGTGGCTGGGGATAGGTGTACAGGGATGTGGGCGGGGATAGGTGCAGGGGGAAATGGGAATTTTCTGATACGACTTTGAGGAAACCAATGATGAGGAAACACTTGTAATAAGGTTAAAAACGTATTTAAGTTTATTTTGCATTATACGTCCCCTTTAAGATTTACACAGCTTCAGGATTGTCCCGTTTACAAATTGTACTTCCTTAAGTATGATTGATGCTTAGTGTATATTTTGTAATAAATTCCACACAACTACTTTCCTCTGCAGAATATAGTCCTTCTTCTCTGATGTGGGCATCTGTGGTGAACAGTTTTGTTTCGACACAAATCTACAGGATATGTTTTTTGGAAAGGTTTGAATTATCTTCCATCTGGTTGGAGGGTGCAGATGTATCCCCTTTACTTCATGTGAACTTTCAAACATAGAAAACTATATCACGTTCTTGTCTCTGCATCACCTTAATTCTACAGCTGTATATATACCTCAAAATGTGTTATAATGATCATGTTTTATATGAACAGAAGATGCTTTAATGCAGATCAATGCTGCTGTTTTGTCCCAAAGTGAGTCCAGGTCATGGGAAATACCGTGCACTGGACACACTAACTTTGCTGGAGAACTATTGGCGGTCATTGGAGAGTCGTCTATGACTCTGTTTGGATTTACGAAGTGTGACGAGCTCAAAGCGAAGGCCGTGTACATCACCTGTCTGAGAGTACACGCAGTACACGCAGTACTGTACGCAGTACCACTGGCCCTGTGCACTCTGGGCTTGATGTCTTCATACGCTGTGATAGATGAGTCCAGAGGCTTCTGCTGCTCGCCACATGGATCTCTGGCTGTGGAGGCGTGCGGCGGATCTGAAAGCAGCTTCCTGCTCTGAAGAAATGGACGGTCACAAATCATGCTGTATCATTTTTCTCTCTCCAAGTTAAGATAAACTGCGTGACGCTGTACAAACTACGTGACGCTGTACAAACTACGTGACGCTGTACAAACTACGTGACGCTGTACAAACTACGTGACGCTGTGCAAACTGCATGATGCTGTACAAACTACGTGACGCTGTACAAACTACGTGACGCTGTACAAACTACGTGACGCTGTACAAACTACGTGACGCTGTGCAAACTGCATGATGCTGTACAAACTACGTGACGCTGTACAAACTACGTGACGCTGTGCAAACTGCATGATGCTGTACAAACTACGTGACGCTGTACAAACTACGTGACGCTGTACAAACTACGTGACGCTGTACAAACTACGTGACGCTGTGCAAACTGCATGATGCTGTACAAACTACGTGACGCTGTACAAACTACGTGACGCTGTGCAAACTGCATGATGCTGTACAAACTACGTGACGCTGTACAAACTACGTGACGCTGTACAAACTACGTGACGCTGTACAAACTATATGACGCTGTACAAACTACGTGACGCTGTAAAAACTACGTGACGCTGTACAAACTACGTGACGCTGTACAAACTACGTGACGCTGTACAAACTACGTGACGCTGTACAAACAACGTGACGCTGTACAAACTATATGACGCTGTACAAACTACGTGACGCTGTACAAACTACGTGACGCTGTGCAAACTGCATGATGCTGTACAAACTACGTGACGCTGTACAAACTACGTGACGCTGTACAAACTACGTGACGCTGTACAAACTGCATGATGCTGTACAAACTACGTGACGCTGTACAAACTACGTGACGCTGTACAAACTACGTGACGCTGTGCAAACTGCATGATGCTGTACAAACTACGTGACGCTGTGCAAACTGCATGATGCTGTACAAACTACGTGATGCTGTACAAACTACGTGACGCTGTACAAACTACGTGACGCTGTGCAAACTGCATGATGCTGTACAAACTACGTGACGCTGTACAAACTACGTGACGCTGTACAAACTACGTGACGCTGTACAAACTACGTGACGCTGTACAAACTGCGTGACGCTGTACAAACTACGTGACGCTGTACAAACTACGTGACGCTGTGCAAACTACGTGACGCTGTGCAAACTGCATGATGCTGTACAAACTACGTGATGCTGTACAAACTACGTGACGCTGTGCAAACTGCATGATGCTGTACAAACTACGTGATGCTGTACAAATTACGTGACGCTGTACAAACTACGTGACGCTGTGCAAACTGCATGATGCTGTACAAACTACGTGACGCTGTACAAACTACGTGACGCTGTACAAACTACGTGACGCTGTACAAACTACGTGACGCTGTACAAACTACGTGACGCTGTACAAACTGCGTGATGCTGTACAAACTACGTGACGCTGTACAAACTACGTGACGCTGTACAAACTACGTGACGCTGTGCAAACTGCATGATGCTGTACAAACTACGTGACGCTGTGCAAACTGCATGATGCTGTACAAACTACGTGACGCTGTGCAAACTGCATGATGCTGTACAAACTACGTGACGCTGTGCAAACTGCATGACGCTGTACAAACTACGTGATGCTGTACAAACTACGTGACGCTGTACAAACTACGTGACGCTGTGCAAACTGCATGATGCTGTACAAACTACGTGACGCTGTACAAACTACGTGACGCTGTACAAACTACGTGACGCTGTACAAACTACGTGACGCTGTACAAACTACGTGACGCTGTACAAACTACATGGCGCTGTACAAACTGCGTGACGCTGTACAAACTACGTGACGCTGTACAAACTACGTGACGCTGTACAAACTACGTGACGCTGTACAAACTACGTGACGCTGTACAAACCACGTGACGCTGTACAAACTAGTGACGTTGTACAAACTAGTGACGTTGTACAAACTACGTGACGCTGTACAAACCACGTGACGCTGTACAAACTAGTGACGTTGTACAAACTAGTGACGTTGTACAAACTACGTGACGCTGTACAAACCATGCGACGCTGTACAAACCACGCGACGCTGTACAAACTACGCGACGCTGTACAAACTACGCAACGCTGTACAAACTACAGGGTGATTGGTAATGTGTCGCATCGTGGAAAGTGCGTCCAGGAAAAACAGAAGACAATGTCATTTGTTTATGTTCAACACAGCAAAATAAAGACACTTTTTGGCCCATTAAATATATAATATCAACAATTTACTGGTTTTATAATGTTTATCTGTTACATTATTGTGTGACTGTCTTCATAAACTGCAAGGGTCAGACATGAGAGTCACTTCCTGTTTAACCAGGTGATAATTGAGTCCAGCGTTTGAGGCTCTGTAAATGTGTTGTAACTTGTTAACGTTTTTGAATGGGACAAGTGCATGTTGATGATTATAGAGCTCCAGAACCATGTGACTACATTTGCGGTCGCCATATTGGCAACAAGCCTGAAGTTTTGGAGTTCTTAAATAACGAATCACCTAACTTTACCTCCTAAAGCTACAATATCTGAATATCTGACTAACAATCCCCCTTCTGACTGTATCATCCTGTCCCAGGAGATGTTTGTGACAAATATATTTCATTATAACGCACTGTACCTATAATACCTGTGTAATACACTCTGGTTTGATTTAAGATTGTGATTTTTTTTCTTTTCTTTCTACAATCAACAGTTCAAATCAGTCCATTATCCAAACAGTGTTTTGCAAAAAGCTCTTCAGAACAACCCTGTTTCCATATATTATATGGAAACAGGGTTGTGTTGCATTCAGCTGCAGAAATCTACTTCAGTCAATCTGGAGCTTTGTAAATCTGTTTGATTTCTTCAACAAAAATAATCACAATCTTTTTAAAGCTCTTTTCCATCAGTATAAATCTGGTGTGTGTGCATGAAGGATTGGCATCCTTGCTTTGGTCAGTTTGCCCCAGGGCAGATGTGGCTACAGTATGTTTACTACCCCCAGGTGGAGAGGGAATGAATAACGCCTCACACACTCTTTTAATACTTTTAATTCTACAGAATGGATGCAGTCGCCGCGAGCAGTGTGAGCCAGGCGCTATGCAATGTCTAAATTGTGCGAAGCACGGCTGCGAAAGTGCGCACATAGTGCCCACGAAATCGAGCGCGAAGCGCTCACCCACTTCCAAATACTCACTAAAGCAGTCCTCCACTCATGCACGCCCCGTGCATACTAATTAGTAGTAGGAAAATGGAACATTACCTTTATGAACGGGCGAAGCCCGTGCAAAAGTGTGCACTAAACGAGCGCTTTACATCCCCATATAAAGCACTCATTTGCCCTAAGTAGCTCACGAATACGTTCCCCATCTCTTGCATGTTCCGTGCATATAAGCATGTAATGCAAACATTGAACATTATTACTGTATAGAGGGCCAAAAACACAAAGTGGGCGGAGCCCACTCAAAATTAACAAAAGTACCCATCAGTGACCAGGGACCCACACCATGAGGTAGGTTTCCAAAAATGTATAGTTAATGATATTTGAAAAATGGGAAACATTTCGCATCGGAATATTATTCTTTCTTCTTTCTTTCTTTCTTTCTTCTTCTTCTCGGGACCAACCCCCCAATTTTTCACAAAAGTCAAAAAAATGTTCACACCTCTAAAGATCGTGCCTCTGTACATTCTGGCTATCTCCCTTTTCTAAAATTAAAAAAAATTGGCGCGTCAGTGCCCCCAAATGTACCAAAAATGCAATGAGAGATAGGAAATGACCCAAAAAAAATCTGAAATCATGAATCTAGAATCATGAAATTTGGCGCAGAGGTAGATGGTGACAAGAGAAGTAAAAAATATTGTTACGGCAACGCCGTCCGCCCAACCAAATCTCGGCCATATTGGTTCAAAAATGGCTAAGCATGACTCGGGGAGTTTTTCCAAACGTCGTACTTTTACAAACTCCCCCCAGGGCGTTGGCCCTAAAAAGCTGAAATTCTGGTGAAAATGGTACTGAGGAGTGGGACATCAAAAGTTATTCAAATTACATACCTGTCACGGTCTCTGTGCGGCGAAGCCGCAAACTTTAGCTAGAAATTCAGAAATTTTAAATTTACTGCCGTTTGCGCAGATACAGTCCGAATTGTGTCAAATTAGAATCAGTTGTTAAACTCTTTGCCCTAAACCTACTTGAAGTGAAATAAATTAATTTGGCGCCACAGCGCCCCCTAGATATTTTATATAGAGGTTAAATGTTTAGTTTTGCGAAATTTTAAGAAATTTGACACAAAACAGATTTTTTGCATCCCCATCAAAAACATCAATGAGACCCATGTCATAATTGTATGGCATTGCCGTAGCGATGACCGAAACCTCCAATGTTATTCCAATGGGGAAATCGCCAGAACATGTTTACACTTTACACTTTCACAAACTCCTCCCAGGGCGTTGGCCCTATTAACCTGAAATTTGGTGAGACTTATCTTCAGGGGTGGACCATCAAAAATTATACAATATATATTTTTATTCAAAGAGTCACAGTCTCTTTGCCACATTTTGCCAAGAATTCAAAATAAATGGTAAAACAAAGGTTTTACCATTCAAAAAGCATTTTTATTTTGAATCTGTGACGCTGTCACATCTTCTCCCGGGGAGAAGATGTGACAGCGTCACAGATTCAGTAGTATATGTAATAAAGTAATAAAAGGACAATTGGGGAGCGTTAGCGCCCCCTCCTCTTGCGGTGTGGCAGCGGCGTGGCGAGGGCCGATCATTGCCGCTTGCGGCTGTATTTATCATTATTGTTACAACTATTATCAATAGTATGTTGATACTTGTTGTCTCTGATTGTAAATGTTTTATTACAAAGTTGCCCAGTGTCTTCAAACACGTGTTCACGCCTCTCACTCTCAGGCCTGAAAAAGTGGAATCCTCCAATAAAGAACGGTGGACAAAAATCCTGTAGAAAGGAGCAATATTTGGACTTGCGGGCACAAAGTCCATTTCTACTTTCCTGTAACAGTGACGTGCCACAAAAGCTAATAAAGGAGCAGGGCATCCACGGAGAGCAGGGGCGAGTTAGTTAGTGTTGGCAATCACGCCACATCGACCCTGGCTCAAGCGCCGCAGTTTGGATCGATGAAAGTCATTCTCTAACGGTGCGGATGGAAGAGTCGTGCTTTAGCGCCTCATTCGCTTTGCGCCCTCTCCGTCTCGCAGAAATGTCAGGAGAACAATAAATGTATAGAAGGTCAGCGGCTTACTAACAGAGCCGCACGAGCTTTCATTACATTTGCTGGCGGCTGTAGCAGCGGCGCGCGGGCAGAGCTGCTGACATTTGGTTTGTTTTTACACAGTGTTGAGTCTCACACTGGTGTAGCTCCTAAAAATGTCAGAGGGAAAGATGCGGCTCCTGTGCAGGGGACGGGACGGGCCCTCAGAATCCAGGGTCAATACACGACAAAAACGAATAGCAATGAAAATAGCAGGATTTAGTCTAATTCACGAGGCTTTTAAGCAGTTGGTTTGGAGCTTTCATTTGTTTAGGTATGTGAAGATTGAAATTTTAGTCTCATTGTTGATTTGATGGGACAGTGCGTAAACATAAATTATAGTAGGCACGTCCAAACTATGGCCCGGGGACCACGTGTGTCCCACAGGCAGGTTCCGTTGACCCTCTGGTTTCCTGTTGAATTGACCTGAATTACATGAGCAGATCTTTTTACTGCACGGTTAGAAAACTTCCACCATCTAAACCTTGGTGTCAAATGTCGGTGTAATCCCTCATTCGTCCAGGCGTGTTCCATAGTAGAAAAAGCTTCAGTTGTAGTCATCTGGACTCAGTTTGAAAAAATAGACGTTTCGACTCTCATCCAAGAGTCATTGTCAATAACAGAATTTAGGTCGAGAACTCCGATATTAATACTGTTCTGTGGTAAGACCCGCCCATTGGGAGGAGCCTTCCTGAAGTAGAAAGAGTTGTTTGTTTCAACAGAAACTCCCCCCTTGTATCTACCGAGCTAGCCTATTGAGAATCTTAATGGGCTATTAGAAACCTCTTTGTCTTTGTGAGACCCTGGCACAACCACCCTGAGTAGCATCTGAATGTCCTTTACCTTTCCAGGGGTTCAGAATCCCATTATAAATAACAGGAAGATGAAACCTTAGCCCTCCATTTCTGTTTAAAGAAGGTCTTTCTTTTTTAACAAAAATAGTAAAGATGGTTTGAAAGAGGAGTCAAGGAAGCTATTTTTGTTAAAAAAGAAAGACCTTCTTTAAACAGAAATGGAGGGCTAAGGTTTCATCTTCCTGTTATTTATAATGGGATTCTGAACCCCTGGAAAGGTAAAGGACATTCAGATGCTAATCAGGTACTCAGGGTGGTTGAGCCAGGGTCTCACAAAGACAAAGAGGTTTCTAATAGCCCATTAAGATTCTGAATAGGCTAGCTCGGTAGATACAAGGGGGGAGTTTCTGTTGAAACAAACAACTCTTTCTACTTCAGGAAGGCTCCACCCAATGGGCGGGTCTTACCACAGAACAGTATTAATATCGGAGTTCTCGACCTAAATTCTGTTATTGACAATGACTCTTGGATGAGAGTCGAAACGTCTATTTTTTCAAACTGAGTCCAGATGACTACAACTGAAGCTTTTTCTACTTGGTGTCAAATGTTTTTGGGGCGTAATCAGACCCTCCTTCCTCACTGTAACATCACAGCACTTTAGATATAAGCTCTATTCTGCCTGTATGTATGGATGTATGTGATTCATGTAGTTTTTATTCTTGTAATCTTGCTACACTCGCTGCATTTTAATTGCCCCTTGGGAATAAATTATGTGATTGAATTGAACAGACCTCTTTTTTTATTTCACACTGATGGTCTTTGCACCATCACCAGCTTTGACCCTCTGCTTATTTTGTGTATGTTTCAATAAATGGCCCTCGATAATGAAAGTTTGGACAAATTATTATTTCCAGCCGTCGCCCTGTTGATATTCACAGTCACACACAAACATGCTCACACCAGTGAACCCAAATCAGATGCAAGGTGGGTGACGTGTCTTGCTCATGGACAACATGGCAGTATAGCAACGGTTAAATAGCCAACCTTTACGTTAGACAAGCATCCTACTGAGCCACAGCTGCAGCGTGCATGCTACGGCTAAAGTTATTGCTTTGGTTTTATGATACTCTGACCTCAACTTACATCCGCTAATGTTATGAATGCATTAATTTAAGATCTTATTCTCATTCTCACAGATGCAACGAGAAAGCCAGGTGGAGGAAAAAAAGACATTCAGATGAAAAAATATCATTTTTTGGTGCCCGGCAAAGAAATAAGCCACAAAAAAGCATCTTATACCAGCCAAAAAACAGATAAAAAATGTCTCTAATAAATGTAGAAACATGGCTCAGATGGCATTAAACCATGGCAAAAGTATTTCCAAACAAAGACTAACCCCAAAAGCGTATTTAATGTGAATGATAAGATTGACTAGAAGCAAATAAATAAACCATAGAGCAGTGCTAGCACCACTAACAGCCCAAGTACACCAGCGAAACAACAACAGTTTGAGAAACACTGGTCTAAACCATCTTTCTCTTGTTTCATTCTGGCTTGTTGATGTGAAATAAATCCACCCTTGTCGTGCTTGTTTGATCACATGAAGCATCCCAAAACCCTCATTGTCCATGAGCAGCAGTGGGCGTGAGGCTGTTAAAGGAAGTGATCCACAGAGAGCTGCTGATAGCACTGATTAATAATGCAGGACTGTGAGATTAAACATGGAATTTGCCGAGTGTGTTATTAAAAGGTGGAGTAATTACTTCAGAACTGGGTGTCACCACTTCAATAAGAGCTGCCTAATGCGGTTACTGCCAGCTCACATGTAATTGCACAAGATGAACAATGGGCCTCTCACAAGGACGGCTCTGAACAGCAGATTCGATAAGAGCAAACTCCCAAAATGATAACTGCGATGTGATATGTGCTCTGACAAACACGGCGGGCTCTCGGGGCTGACGCTGTCTCATTTTGAATTGCTAAAATATCTGAAATATTTCATGTTTTTTCCTGTCAACACATTCAATTGACAGATTATATATTTTTAATTACAAATATACAAGATGAATGGTGCATGTCTGTGTTATTACATGGTTGCAAACAAAACTCAAGTGTAAATGCTGTATTAATGGAACATTGCACCAAAATGGTATTTAATATGAATGTACTGTATATGTTGAAGTTTATTGTCATAAAGATATGGCACTCTCTACTCACTGTACAACATACATAGTTCAAGGGTAAGGTACTTCTTTGCCTCTATAAGGAATTGTGTTGTGTTTTTAGTTGAATGGATTGACCAGTTGGGTGCACGGTGGCAAAGGCGGTTAGCGCTCTTGCCTCCCAAGAAGGAGATCATGGGTTCGATTCCCGGACCAGACCAACATCACATGATCTCTCTGGGTGGAGTCTGCATGTTCTCCCCGTGTTACCGTGGGTTCTCTCCGGGTTCTCCGGCTCCTCCCACCGTCCAAAGACATGTATGTGTTAGGCAAAATTGGTGACTCTAAATTGGCCCTAGTGAATGAATGTGAGCGTGAACTGTCTGTAATGTCTATGTCTCTGTGTTGGCCCTGTGACAAGTTGGCCACTGTCCAGGGTGTACCCCGCCTAAGGCCCGAAGTCACTGGGATTGGCTCCAGTCACCCGCGACCCCGAAAGGGAACAAGCGGTAGAAAATGGATGGATGGATGGATGGATTGACCAGTGGAAGGTCACTCACCCAAACAGAAGAACATACTCCACACTGAAGGCTCCACACCCATTCATCTATTGCCCCACATTATGGCCATGTGTGTCAGGAGAGCATCAGTAGAGCATCAGTAGAGCATCAGTAGAGCATCAGTAGACCTTCAGTAGAGCATCAGTAGACCTTCAGGAGAGCATCAGTAGAGCATCAGTAGAGCATCATCGGCCCTCGGCGGACACAAGTCTGTCTCATAGGAGACGTTTCTGAATGGTCACTCTGGGCAGCAAAATACAGAAGCTCAGAAATCTGCATGTGCAGAACTCTTGGCTGTGCGGTTGTTCGCATAGAAGCTTGTTTGGATTTTAGTTCCAGTGAGACTAGGTGCAGGGCAACAGTGTAGTCACTTAGCATCCTTGATAGGTGGTGGAGGATGTGTAGTTGAGGGCTGGACCTAAGGAAAAAAACTGAAGTGAACTGTTTGCTGTGAGGCTGAACAACTCTTACGTAGTCTTAGATAATTCCACTATCATGCATAAAACGTTGAGCATCAAGCAGTCGAAATTAGCCCTAACCCCTCCGCAGGGTGGCTGGGCACTCTCCTAGAGATAAGAGGAGGAGCTCACTCACATGGGAGAAGCTTGGAGTAGAGCCACTGCTCCTCCACATCTGAAGGAGCCAAGGATGCTCATGAACGCCTCCGGGAAGATGTCCCAGGGAAGACCCAGGACATGTTGACATGTATGTCTCTCGGCTGGCCTGAAAATGCCTCGGGAGGAAGTGTCTGGGGTGAGGGAAGTCAGGGAGTCCCTTCTTAAACGGCAGCCCCCGCGACCCAGCCCAGGATAAGCAAAAGAAGATGGACGGATGCATTAAACGTATTCGCAAACGAGTCTATGAGTTTATGTGACAAATGAAATCCAAACTGCAGCAGAAACAGAGAAAATACAGTTGGAATGTTGCAGAACATGTTGACCAGCATCAAGCTGAGATTTAAGAGGGAAAACTCAGAAAAATCAGGTTCCAAAAATCCTTGGAAGAAATAAAGTGGAAAGATTTCACAATTGTGCTCCTCTTCCCAGACAAATGTAATGGGAACAATCCATTTACACATCCGCTCGACTCCATGGAGCTGCATCACCGTCTCCCTCGTACACCAAGCAGCCCTTATCAGCCCTTGAGGGTGCTTGGTGTACGGCCATATTAGGACTGGACTGCTTCCCTCCGCAGGCACTCCATCACAAAACAGAGGGAGTCGCTACCAGATGGTTAAACAAACACATCGGCCAACTGCCCATAACTCAAATCCACTTAGCACCCTGTTGTCAACATGTCTCTCACTCGTTCCCGTGCAACACCCGAGCGGCACGGAGATGGAAAACGTTTAGAAAATGCCGGAGTAATGAGAATCAGCACGAAATTCCTGAGGGGTGTGTTTAATTTTAATCACCAGGACTATCCATCGTCAACATTTAGATCCCCCTTCGCCGTTCCATCGCCTGGTTGGAATAAGGAAGAGTGATACGCACCAGGAGAGGCTCCCAAATGAGGTTAGGTTTCCGGGGAGGCACCTCGCACTCGGGCCAGGGGGTTGAAAAGTTTGGAGGTCACGGGGTCGCGTCATTTTCTCGTTTTTGGCTCTAGCCCTGGCCTCGTCCTAGCACGTAAACCCTCGGCGGTGTACTTGAGAGGATAATTTATTAGCAAAGAGCTGTCCGGCGAAGCTTAGACTCCTAATTTCACTTTTGGCAGAAGAGGTAAATTGTAAGCGCTTTGTGCAGCTCTTATCTTTTGTTCCTCACCGCAAAAGTGGGCTAATTTCTCTCCTCACTGTGGACCCATGGGTTATCTTACAAAAATGATTCTCTTCCTATGTATACGTTTGGATTGTAGGGGTTCCGTGTTATGTGGAATTAGATAAAAGGAATATTTGGAGCAATGGCATCTAAAAAGTAGACATTTCAAACATGCATAAATCACTCTAAATACAACATGAAAAATATAAAATAAATATAAAGGTTTAAAGCTCTTTAAAATCAACCTCTCCTCTAAGTGTTAACATTCTTGCAGCTTTTTAAAGCCAGCCCCATCACACCACATATGGTGATTTGGTCCAGTTTTCACACCAGATGCTCTTCCCTTCACTTGACTGTGATGGAGTGAGCAGTGGAGCAGTGTCTTGCCCTGGAGCACAACATCATGACCCAGATACCCTCTGGTAGGCTGATGGGCAAACACTTAAGACACATTCACCTCATGAATTTAACATATGATCTTGTTTGTGCAAATAGGACCGTTACTATAGAAACTCGACTCACTTTGTCGTCTCTGTGTTGTGTGCAAAGGTTTATTGCACTTGATCCGCTCTTTGCTTTAACATGTAAGTGCATCTGGATGTTCTTGTTTTTCTCAGACTTATCTCGTAAGAGCTGTTTGGACGAGTGGCATGACTAAGTGAGCTGAGGGGAGCTCCCTGTATATTTTCTTTTGTCATGCCGATGGTTAAGCGTTACAGCTCAGGTGAAAAGGTGAAACGATAAGCGTTATCACAGACACATTATTGTTAAAGGCATGGATAATTGACATGCATGCCACCAGTGTCCAGGCCGGCCACGCCGATGACAGCCAAACTGCATTTGGCCGCTGGAATGCATTTGCCGACATCGGAACATCAAACGGCGCTCAGCTCTGTCAATCTAATAGCTCTGGATACGGATTTATTGGCCCGCTCTGGTCCAAAGAGAGATGAGGGGGAAAGCAAAACCAGATTTGGTCTGCCATATCGGTTTCTCCTCTGTCAGTCAGACTCTCACAAGAGCACTCAGGAGCAAAGGGTGTGAGCTTTGCACTTTAGATTCACTTCAAGACAGGGTTTTATTATCCACCAACAAAGAAGTAACTTACTAACAATTATACTTTTCCAAAAATATCAAATTTTGCTTTTCCAACAGTCTACAGCTGCATTTCTTAAAGATTTAAATTTAAATTGAAGATAGAAGATAATTGGTATAACAGGCTGCAACTAAGAATGTCAAGATTATTCAGTTAATTGATAATTGTGATCATTTAGATGATAATATATTCAAACTAACAAACAAAACTAGTTCATGTGAAATGTTTCTACTGTTTAATTTAGAAGTGAGAATTAAGAATGATGTTGTTTGGTCGAGTTACGAATAATCATAAAATCGTGACAATAACAATAACACTAGAATTAGATTTTCTGATAGTCACGACTATGAAGCATTAACAAGGAACTAAATAATATAAACCATAACAGTAGTTCTATAATAAGATCAAGTCTCTTTCACTGCTACTAACACGGCCTTTGGCATTTTTACAAAGTGAAAAAATAAAATAAAAAATACAGAAAAGATAACTTAATTTTAGTCCAGTAACTAGAAAATCACAATGACTCACAAAAGAAATCCAAACATTTTTTTTAAATTCAAATCTTATATATGAACAGAGGCTGTATTCTTTGTTTATGACAACCTTCATCAGACTATAGTATATATATATATATATATATATATATATATATATATATATATATGTATATATATATATATAGTATATACTAAAGTATATTTCAGTTTCTGCGTTTATCGCCACAGATCTGGACCGGCAGCCAAGCAATGCTCACAGTTGGACCTGTGAGCGCCGTGTTCAGCTTTGTCTTCTGCATCTGTCTTCTTGGTCTTTTGCCATCGTCTCCCATGAACCCCCAGAGCTACATTTTATCCCGCTCTAAATCAAGCGCTTTAACGTTAGCTTAAAAGTGCTTTTGCATATTAGCTTTCATTTGTGTTGTATTTAAAAGCCCAGGTCTTATTGATCTTCCTGTTAGGTCTGCACGAGTCCACAGCACTATTTAAATCCTTGGCGTTTATTTTCTTAGATGTCCCAGAAGTCTTAGCTGGATAAAACTTGTGAAACAGGGGGATTTGAGGTTAACACGTTAGTTCAGTCACTATGTTCACATGCACGCCAGGAAATCTGGATAAGTGACCAAATCCAATTCAAACAGATTTTTCAAAATGCATGTAAACCTGGCTGATTGAGACGCCTTGATTAGAATCTCAGACATCGCAGTGACACATCTGGAGAAGTCCGTGAGTCGTATTGATGCTGCAGGTGACGGTCCCATGCAGCGTGGAGTTCATCTGCACCACGTAAGAAACAGCCCAGTGTGTTTGAACATGTACTTTAGATCAGCAGAGGACAGACTACAGTCCCTCCACCGCGGAGGGGGACGTGCTGTTTGTTTTGATCCGCTGTGTTCAAAATGAATGTAAAAACTACCGAATTATCCAGTTCCTACATCGCATGTTTAAAAATTAGATCTTGTTTATTTGCCAAAAGTGTGGTTACGGTAAAAAAGTCACACGCACTAATACTTGTAATATTTAGGTGGACAGCATTTAGCTTTGATTAGTATCTGCTTCTCAATAGATGATTTCTCTGCTCGATGCCAATAATTTGACCCTTCTCAAACACATTGACAACTTTTCCATGACCACGGGATTTGTCTTTCCACATGGTTCAGAAATGAAAAGTCGCTCACTGCATCAGTTGAGTTTAAAGTGTGTTGCAGCTGAAAGATCATCGCCCAAGAAGAAATGATCTGCTTATGGGAACAGATAGTGTGTGATAGTGGTTTTGGTGCGGATGCAAAATTATTGGACGTCCCAAAAACTAATAGTTTTTTTAGTTAATTAACGAGTGGTCTGTCCGGCTGAATGATACGATACAGCATTTCTTTCTCGCGAGGTAGGATGCAACCTTTTGTATTCCTATTTATCTCTTGGCCTCTTGAAAACCCTCCCTGTCCCTGCTTAGATAGCGCTGCCAATGCTCGCTGATGTCATCCCCCTGGCGTGCCGTGATTGATGCGCCCTGGCTGCCCGCTCTGCTCTGCACTACAGTGGAAATCGGGGGGTCGGAGGTTGAGGGGATAACACTACATTTCCCCCCCCAAAGACAGGGACATTCAAACGTTAGCAGGAGCCAGCGTGTGGCCGTAGACTCCTGCTGGCGCTCAGTGTGCTTCCCCTAACACGGCGGCACCCTGCAGGTGTTCAGTTTTTTGGATGTTTTTTTCCGAGGTGTTCACGAGCAGCCAGGTTGTGGAGCTGGTCACTGTGGATCTGATTACAAGTGTCAGCCTCATCGTGCCTCTGTGTTCTGTTCCACATCAGGGCTGAAGGGGGGAGAGCGGGAGTGTCATCCCAAAGACGGACGGGGTTATTGCGAGCACAAGAGTAAGTGTTTCTCAGATAGTTGTGGAGGCGTGCTGAGGTGGACTCGGCGGGGAGCCTTGTCAGCGGGCCAGCCCCGTCCCCGACACTAACGGCTCTATCAGAGCACTTTCCTGGTGTTTTACAGCCACTCACACCTTTCAGGGGCTGTGCACCGCTCTCTTTAAGTTATCATGGGCGGTTGTCATTTATGGCAGAAATGTGATCCATTGAGGGTTGGTCAATTCCCTGCTCGACTATGCTACAGCATCGGACTCTAGAAATTTTACCTCTGGTTTGATTGTGTGATATCACTTTTACCCCCCAAACAAACAACAGTAATGACATATTATATTAGCACTGCCTTCCAAAGCCACTGTAATTTACTCCACGCCTGGAGGTTCAAAGCTATTCTGTAGCCACTGCTGCTATTAGGTAATCATGGGAAAGGGGCTGCCAAAATGCATCATTGTTGGTGAAGTGTCTTGCCCAAGGACACAAAAACAAAATTGTATTACCAGTAATGAATCAACAACAACAAATATATATACAGGAACTATTATAAATATTGGTCTATACTGAAGTATACTAAGTATCCATATAGGCAAATAATGATTTGTCAATATACATGTTTACTAAACATAATAATATACATATACTATAGAACTGTATGTGCATGTATAAGTACACTAACACTACTTTCACACTAACACAGTTACTACAGTGAGATGTATTCCATATACTTAATGCAGGGGAAAAGTCCTCATCAATGTGACTTTTAAATGGCCGGCCTCCCAGAGGAGCTGATTATTAGCTCCAGATCAATATCATTTAAAAATAAACATGGGCTCTGACACTAAGTCAATGTTCTTTCTCTGAATGTGTAAATGAGTTAACTCAGCCGTATGCTTTATTGACCTGCTCACAATTAATTAGAGCTGCTTTGGTTCAGTTCATTAAAGGTGCACTATGCAGCTTCTCTTCTCTCGGCTCGTCTCCATGGAGATGTTATTGCTTCATCTGGAATGTTCCACAGTATGGCATTCAAGTTATCAATCTTATTTCATTATAAGTGGTCTATATTGCGTTCTCTCTGTGAGCGAGACCCCCTCTTCATGAGCTCAGATATATAGACAAATGCAGTATATTTAATGCCATACTGTGGAACATTCCAGGCCAATAGGCAAAAAGATTACATTTCTTCTAAAGTGCATTCTCTTCATTTAAAACAGCAGCTGTGAATGAGCCGTGTTTGTGTTTATTCCACCTGTGGCTGACATGTGCTGTCAGAGGAGCCGAGAGTTCAGCGCGACACAATCAGTATCGGCCCCTGCTCCTTTTCACTGTGGTCCGGCGACTGAGACGAAACATGAGGCTGGGATTGAGCCGCATTGATCTGTCCTCCTCTGCGTCTCCCTGGACCACTGAAACCATTAACCTCGCTGCCACTGACACGGGAAGCAACAACACACTATCTTTGAGAGGTTAATTAAAAATAAAAGCACAAGGGGGAAGGCCAGGGGCTGTATTCACCAGGGAAAACGCACGGACTTCCAAATGAGCTCACTCCAGTAGCTGAGCACATTGTGAGCGTGTGCAGCGGCCGTGCAGCGGCCGTGCAGCGGCCTTGCAGCGGCCGTGCAGCGCAGAAGAGGGTTTTATTCAAACAGGGGAGAAAAACATGAGTTTAAAGCTAAAGCTTAATAATCTGAAGGATATCAATGTGGGTGAGTCAATCAAGATGTTCAATTTCTAAGTATAGTTTATTCCTAGACACTTAAATGTTCTTTGCAGTTTTATTCAAGTTGGGAGAAATGTCTTGCCCAAAGACACAACGACCATAATATGCAGTGGATTGAGCAGCCAACCTTCAGCACTCCAATAATCTGCTCGATGTAAGAGATGGATTTCAAACCAGCAAATATTAGGCAGGTTTCCACTGGTTTGTGCTGGAGTCCAAAGTGAACCATGAAAGGTCATATCCTCCAAATGGTCCGGCTCATATTGGACTGGTTTGTATTGGACTGGTTTGCTTTAGTCAATGGAGAAGCACCAGCACAAGATGATTGGACAATATGGACAATGCAGAACAAGATGACAAAAAGCAGATCTAAACAGAAAACAATGGGTTCTCAATAAGTTATGCAATTATCTTGAACCTGATACTCAGTCATTCTTGTTTGTGTATGTATATATGTATATATGTATATGTGTGTGTTTATATATGGGTGTGTATACATATATAATTTTTTTCTTCTCTGATGCCACTCCCTTATTTAACTTTTGCTTATAACTTATGTCTAACTTTATTTTATTCCCTCTTCTGTTGTTGTTATTTTGTTCTTTGTTCTGATGAAAAATAAAATAGAAAAAAAAACAAGAAGTTCTCACCAAATGCTGACTTGATCTGGTGATGAACCAGTGATTACACTATGTTGAGCCCACATGTTTAGCAAAACAAAGCTAGCACACGTTAGCATCAGCTGCTTCCTGTTTATCGACGCACAACACTTGCTCACGAGACCCATAATATATTTCTAATGCATAATGCCTCAGCCAAACCCAATGCATTACATAAAGAGATGTGACCTACAGAGAAGTGAAATAAATGCAGGAAAAGATGACAAAAAGCACAAACATATTTTTGTGTTTCCTCTAGCTTTAGCCACATGTTTGATGGCGTGACTCCCCTGTGATAGAACGTAGGGAGTAGGTTCCCGATTCCAAGCCAATTCAAAGCGTTGGGTCCAAATGAATAAATAACATTCTTTATTGACTTTGATTCTCCAAGAAAAGGTTCAGTTTTTCCAATATCAATATGAACCTTCGGTATACACTTAATCCATTAGCGTCAGCACATTTAAAGTGTCCCAGCACCTCCAGTACAGTGCACAATAACACTGGCAGACATTATCCAATGAATGGCAGAGATCCCATCAGCTCCTGTCAGTCAGCAGTGCTTTTGACAGCTTCAGGACAAACAAACGCCTGTGTTTAAATGTCAATAAAATGTCAGAGGCGCTCGGCGTCACGTGGCGCTCTGGTCTGTTTCAATCAGACGCTTTCGGAGGACTTGGACCCGCAGACAGTGACGCAAAGTGAGACCAACATTCTGGCTTCTGTACGCCGCCATTCCTCCTGCAATTCATACAATCTTTATGAATCTGTTATTGCAAAGTCGCATAATGTTCATATTGCAGTCGGTGTTCTGTGGTCTCGATATTGCGCACTGTTACAAAAGGCGTCATTTAAGAGAGCGCTTGATTGGATTACGGCCTCACAAAGCAATGAGTTGTGTTATTAGTTCTCTGCGGTTGTTTACAGCGTAAGTGGGTTAGCGGTTGGCGGCGGCGCTGGATTGTGATGCGGATCAGCTTGATGGGCCTGTTGAGCGCCGTTATTGCCCTGTGCAGTCCGGGGAACACAGGGGAAATGATGCTCCTCCTGTCAGCAGCGCCGGGCCCTTCTGAAGCTGGAGCTCAGGGTAATTACTGGCACGCTGCTGACTCAGGGCACACTCGGTACATGAAGGGTTTGGGGGACCCGCACACACGTGGAACAATAGGGATTCAGAGCTTTAGTGGTGTGAAGGAGGCATACGGAGACACTGAGTTGTGCATTGTTGATTTGATACGCAATGGTCACTGTCCAGATATGGTGCAGTAAATATGTGTCCTGACCGTTAGCCCAATGACCGACAATTTATACTAATCACTGTTTTTGTGTCCTTGGGCATAGACCTTGCCTCTGGTGTCGAAAAACACTGGTGCATGAAATATTTCTTCATATAAAATGGTCTGAGTGTTGCCGGGACAACTAAGAACAAACGAAACAAGACAAGAGTGAAAAGATCAAATCAAAAGGAAATAGGAAAGAGAATGTTAGTCAGACTTTGTCCCTATGAATCGATCTGACCGGCCCCAGTGCCTCTTAAACGTGCCGTGTTTAAGTTCAAAGGAAATGTCAGTTTTTCCATTGTATAAATGTCCAAAGTTATCTCAGTCAGTCCTCAGCGGTTTATCCAGGTTAATACTACAGTCAGTTCAGTCCCTGACATCCACTTTTTACTACTGCCTTTTTCACAGCAGTATATTCCACAAGTATCCATCGATCATCTCCTTTGCTGGAGTTCTACGTCCGAGGCACGTTGTGACCACATGCTTTACTAAGACATTAGGTCTGGAACCATATCCTGTCTCCATGATTTCCAATGAGTGTGATTGACAGATGGATCATCCAGTGGGGGAAATGCATGAGCCATTTGCATCAAGTACAAAACAAAAGAAGAAGTAAGGATTTCTCCAGAAGCCACGGGCGAAGCACGGAATCTGAGGTAAAAGAAGTTAGAGATTTTGTTCTGAAATTACGAGGATATTCAAGATGTGCACCGTATTTTAGAGACGTACGCTTGAAATAAATGGCTGATAAGATCATCCCAAAACTGAAAAACAAAGAAAAACATGGGTTGATTACATGACATCAAGAACAACTTAAGGCTGCATAATTATGCCTACTATGACCTACTGGCCAAGTCATTTTCTTTGTTGATCAATTATCGTTTAAACTCTAAATGGTAAAGTTAAATGATTGTGTAACATGTCTAACTGAATCTTTGTATAATAAGTGAAGTGTCACATACAGATTGAGACAAATAGACAAAAGAAAATAAAAGTGGTTTACGCCAACATTTCTAAAATTAGAACAAAACACATATTTCCATCTGTAGAAGTTCATAACAAAGTATGTGCTTGACAGCGCCAGAATTTCAATTAGTGTGTGCCAGAAAGTTTCATTTATCTCTCTAAAAAGATGAGGAGGAGTGCCATCTGCTCGACTTCCAGCTCATTCATCCGAGGTAAACTAGATCTGACAAAAAAGTGACAAATTATCAAGCAAAAAGTGACTGAGGCTATCACTTAATGAGGGACTCCACACTTCCTCTGTGTCTGAGGTTCTAGACGTTAAAGGTCACACGCATGTTCTCTCTATCTTTGTCCTCAAATATGTACACATAAAATACAAAAACATATCTCAAGATGAAGAAGATTTATGTTACAAAATGTCAGAACTGCGTCATTGTCGCTCACTTTAATATTCATTATTGTATTCTGTGTTCGTCATTGGTCGACCGGTCATCACTTAGTCCTGGCAGGTTGTTGCATTAGTAAAATACTCCATTTAAGGCGGTTCTGACCAAGATGAGCTGTAGATCTGTAGATGGTGCAGCAGCACTGTGGTGTTCACTGTGGTGTTCACCCCTGACACTGGTTGAAGGATGAGAGGACAAATTGTCTTTTTGAGGACAATTTCCCCGTCGGTTACAATAAAATATCTGGCTCACGCCAGATGAATTCTCACAATATTAGTTTCACAAACTCTTGAGAATCTGGTCAGGCTCGTGCTGTCGGGTTTGAGCCCGGCCGCTGCGGGCCTGACCAATCACAGAGCAGGATTGTAGTTTGGGCAGAACCTAAACAAACATGGCAGACAGAACTACTTTGGTCTATTTTAGCAGATTTACGGACTATTCTGTTTGTTCTTAAATGTTCACATAGAAGCACTTTGCTTTTCTCTGACTGGATTTAACAGTTTGATTTTTCAGCATTTTCCTGATGTGACGCTTTGAACAATCAGATTCAAATATTCATCATAATGTTAAGCCTTTTTGGCAAGAACCTGGTCAGATTCATGTTGTGTAGAACTTTATTCAGAGCAACACAATCTGACAGAGCCAGGTTAACAATAAAGCCTCATCTAACCTTATATATGACAGATTCAATGTTGTCTTGTATTCTTTGTGCTGCTGCCTCTTGACTACCAATTATAAATGAGAATACCTTTCTACTTAAATAAATAAATTAATAAATAAAAACACTCAAAAGGGCTGACATCCTCTGTATTATACACATTATACACATTATACACATCCAGTGGCATTCCAGGTTTCATAGCTGTTTTTAGGAATGTATTTTACTACAATTTTCTATGCAACCCTTCCAGGTCGAAATTAAATAATAATATATTATTATTTATTTTGTAAATTCTGCTTTATCTTATGTGCAATAACGTGCCATGTAAATCACTGCCACCCGGGGGCCTCAAGACACTCCAGCCAGTCAGAATGAAGGCCCCTCGCTCTCAGATGAAATCATTCCCAGGTTTATTAGCCTGTGGAAATTGGCTTCAGTGGGAGGCAGAGATGATTTGAATACATGGCCGGGCGTCCTCGTGTTCATTTGGATGTTGTCACTTAGAGGCGGGAGGAGCTCTTGCTTTGTGGCTGTGACAGGATTGGCTTTGTGTGTGATGAATGGGCCTGTCACGGACGCTGACAGCTTTGTGTTCAATACATGTGGATGTACAATACGCTCCGCATCCCCCTGACAAGCTGGAGGCTTTTTGTCCCGATAATCTCCATATCGTTTCATCTGCGGCTGCTTACGGCCCCTGTGGTCACTGAGGGCCCTGCCACGGTGGCTGCACTCGGAGTGAAATATATATAAAGGATACGGAGCACATTTGGAGTTTGTAATCTTTCATAGTGACATCATTTTTAAGTTCACAGTGGAATATATGTGTCAACTAAATACAGACGACTTTGAAGGGTTATGTCAATGTTGTTAATTCATTGAAATACATATCAGAAAAATGTATTGCTTGATTCATACATTTTGTTATTCTGTGTTCTATGTGGATGCGTTTCTGAAATCTCAATTTCTCCAGCAAGAACTTTCAAATGACTAAACCCTCCTTCTCTATTTATTTTATTTTTTTTCAAAAGATTTGCACAGCTCTATTTTGTAGGTAAATCCTGTCATGAAAGTGTTAAAATAAAGCATTTCCCTCTTTACACTAGAAGGCATTTTCATCTTTTATTTAGCATCAAGGGTTTGAGGCCTACATGAAGCAGCCTCAGAATATAATGATTAATCCTGTTTGTTTTTCAGTATTGACAGTATTCACATAATAGTTCTGTGTTGCTGTCATTTGAAAAAATAACTGCTCATGGTTAACGAAAACCTTGTGTTTCAATGTTGCTATGTTTAATAAAGCCGGACTGATCTGCTCGTTTTAAACCCACTTCACATTAGACTGTGGATGATGACAGCTACAACATGGAAAATTGTAAGTCTGTCATAAATTCACATGACACTGAGGAAATCGAGGCATTTATTAAGTGTCTGTTTCAGGGATTCAGCTTGTGAAGGAAGTCCGTGGGTATCTTATAAAAGGTCTGTTTGCACAGGCGTACGGGGCTGACCGCTGGGGCTGACCGCTGCAGCTCACCTACAGTCCCACTACATCCCTAACACACGGCAGGCTAAAGTGCTTTGGCAGACATTTCCAGGCTAAACCACGTCTTAAGTACGATTTTACCCCAGGAAGGGACAAATAAAACATAGTTAAGGGCTTTGACAGGCCGAGCGGGCGGGAGGATTTCTCTGTGGATTCATCACTCATGAGTGTGAGTCTTAATATGAACTACTGAAGCTCAGTAAGTTATGGGCTCTGCTCAGGCCAAGACCTTGCACAGTGTTTTCACCCTCTTTATATTTATGCCTCACATATTTTCAATCTCACAATTTTATGTTTTTGTGAGCTTTAAAGTAAACGGTACAAGTATAAGTGAGTCATGGAAGATTATCACCAACAAGTCGTTGATTGTCCTGATGATATTGTTTGTTGGAAGCTGTTTTTTGTGTGTTTTTTGACAATTACATTTCACAAATATGGCACATCTCAAGACAGGTTGTTTGCTTTGAGTGACAACAATAAGCAATACCACCCAGACTCAACTTAAACGATGGAAAAGTCTTAGACATACGGTATCTATTAAAATCCTCCCTACAAACTGAAGGTCTTGATAAGAATTTACGAGCTGGATTCAACATGTTCCAAATGCACCGCCGCAGGCCTCAGATTTAACACACACAATTAGTGGCTTGTATTTCACTAATGTGGGGGCATTAATAATTTCACAAAGTGTGTAACAATGGAGTGGTGATGTATGTGCTAATAAACTCTGTGGCGTTTGTCTTCTCCCGCTGAGTTAATAGGGCCTTCAGCCGCAGCGTAATTTGCTGCATATTTCAGCTGTTAATCACAAAGAAGGTGAAGTGTCTGTCTATACAGAAATATGTCGTTTCAAATGGTCATCCAAGCAGGCACGTAACAGCGGGAGTTACAACAAATGATTTCTGCCTTCTCTTCTGGGGGTCTAATTACACGTCAGCTGATTACACATCGAGAAAATGAGTAGTGAGAGTACTGAAAACAGTGATAATAAACAGGATTCTTTATGCGAGGTGTGAAGGACTTAACTTAGGGTGGTTAACACTGAAGCAGATTCTGTTTTATGTCAACGTGGCCTTTTGTGAACAGCTTCAAACATGCAGTTAATCATGGTGTTCCACAGGGCTCAACGTTAGGCCCAGTACTCTTTGCTAAACAAATATGTCATTTATGTCTCTTAATAATTATTGACTTAATGATTTTTTTTAATTTTGTAAAAGATCTTGTCCACAGTTTTCTCCAGTCTGACCATTTTGGGGAAAATTTAAGTTCCTGGTTCAATATTTTGCTGAATGAAAGTGTAAATTCTCAGAAAAATGGTGTCCGTGCAAATTATCCCTAGAACTCAGCTCTACTTGTAATTTTCACTGTTTCTTCATATAGTGCAACTTGACTAAAAGAATAACAAATATTTCCCGCAGGTAGAACAACCACCCACCAAATGAAGTAATTAAAAGAAAAACATGAAAATCTGTCATATGCATTTTAAGTTATGTACTTTTAGATAAATGATGTATCTATTCACGAGTTTCCTGTTTATGGGTGATATTTTGAGGACTTTTACCTATTCATAATACATAATATTGAAATGGATAAATATCTGATTTGCTGAAATTATATTGCACCCAAACATTTCAAAAGTGATGTTTTATTCATTTTTTTTACCTAAAACCATTTTCATATATACTGTCCATATAACATGGAAAACCTCATCTTTATTTAGAGGAAAAGTCTTATACTTTTCAAATGTTCAAATGAATCCTGTTGTTATAATAATGCATACTTTCTAGTACAGGTTCCAGAGCTTGGCAGATCGTTGGGCAGTTATTAAAAACCACGTATTCCAGTTTAAAGACACGTCATAAGTTGAGCACTAATCAGGACGTGAAGTCATTTCCAAGAGCAGTGTAGATGCGCATGTTGCTTCATTATTTTGGCCTTGATGATTACTGAGGGCTCCCATGGGGGGAAAGGTAATTGAGCCTGTGTTATCTTATATATAAAGCACAGGTCAAAGGCCAAAGTGCTCTGTATAATTCAGCCCGCTCCATGAGGTCGCACTCGCGGTGGGAAACCAGCAGTTCCATCCATCTTGAATAAAGTTGATTGGTCCGTGGTCAGCAGTCCAAGTATTAAGAAAGGTTTCAGAGTAATATAATCGCAGAACAAGAAATACATTGTGTTCTAATGTGAGAGGGAGAAAAGAGGCATGAACTCACTTGGGTTGGTTGGGGGGTCACGCTCTCTTTACACTCGTCACATGTCACTTTTACTCTGGCCAAATCTATAGAATGTTAGGCAAACATATTACATCTTTATATGGTCCCTCTTCTACTGTAAATCATTCACTGCAATAATTACGATATATTTCTCACTACTACTTGTGTTATTTGGGTCCCTCAGTAATGTATTTGTTTTATTTAGAAACAGATCTATTCACATTTTTTGTCTTTGGGTTAATCATAATTTATAACTACCTAATCCATGGTTTGATGTCATTTTAGACCAAGTTTAGTCTACTTTTATACCATGTTTAGACCTAATTTAGACAGGGTTTAGTGTTCAGTAAGCTAAATATTAAGTTAAGTGGTGCTTGGTGCAAAAGGTTTGAGATCCACTAGAGATACTTAGATTCTACATTGTGCATTAGAACTGCATAACACATGGATCTTTGTTGATTAATTCATATTTATATCATTAAAAAAAGCTTACAAAATGTGTTGACTCGTTACAAAAAACAAAACTGGGCTACATTTTCCCACATTTAAAGTTATTGTTATTAAATGCTGCTATATATCTTATTATGTCATCAACACAACTGCAAACGCTAAAATGACTCCTGTATGCGTTTATCTCAGTGAAATGTATAGCCCGTGTCTGCTGTGGTCAGTCACTTTGATGTGGTTGAACCTCTGCTTTGGATGACATCACAATATTAATGTGTTTTTGAACAAAAACACTGATGTGCATTTGAACCAATTTCATATTTTACTTTTTCATGTAATATTTGTATGCTTCTGTCATCATTGCACACGTCACCAGTCGGTCCCCACACACTCTCAGCTTGTCTGCATTGCCACATATACTTATCCTAAACACACTTTGACCTTTCCAGTACCTGATTATGACTCTCCCGTGTGCTGCCATACACTCTTTTCATTGCACTTTCCCTTTTGGATACACTTTTGTCGCATTAATCCCGTGGATCAGGTGGGTTTTGTCAACGTGTTAAACTTTAATACTTTGGGTCATTTATCTTTACAGTAGAGCCCGGTTCTGTCAGCGACCAGACGAGCCATTTCCTCATTTGCTTTTTGGGAGCAGAGTGGTGCAGAGGAGAGCAGCAGGAATATAAGGGGGGAACACGGGGGATTGAGAGAGGGGCGCTGAACACTTAATGAAATCCTGATGTGCAAGAGGGGAGAGTGACTTTGGGGATGGAAGAAGGGGTGATCGGAGAGGTCGCGACACCATACCATCCCCACAAAAAAGAAACGGCGCGTCTCCAGAGAGGTGCCGTCACTTGGTCATTCATTTTCTGGTGTTTTAAGCACGGGGTTCAAGCTTGTAAAGGATCACATGGGGCTGCACCGGGCACCCAAGTGGACGAGGATAGAATTGCAGGTGATTAATTTGTGCAAAGGCCCCCCTGGACCAATGGTGCGCTCTCACAAGCATTCATCTTCATTTGCCAAAGATATGTACAGTGACATGAGAAAATAGGCCACGAGGAGTCTGTAAGTCCAGTTTTGCTTTAAAGGATTGTAAATCATAAAGGAAGTCAACACGTTTCTTTACTGCTGTTTGGGGAAATGCAGCATGAATGTTTCCAGGAAAAAAATGTGTTTGCGAAATTGTATTAGTTCAAAAAGAGGCTTTAATACTTGAAACCAAAACATGTAGAAAGTATAATCAAATATAATTCAACTGACAGTTAGTGGAGGTTGTTCTCTCCACGTCAGAATGCATTCCCATGCTGTACCAGTAGGGGTCTTTATTTAGAATAACTGAAAACAGACATAATGGATGAGAGTTATCAGCTGTGTCAGGTGACCATGGTTACGAGGACGATGGCTGCAGCAGGTTATTTTGATTTTTGCAAAAACAGATGTGCGCCGTTTAAAAAAAAAAAAAAAGTATATGGAGGCGTGCACGTTACGCTCTGTATGATAATGTTTCCAAAAGCAAAATCAAAGTATTATTTAACCCCTGCTTGATCAAATCCACAAGACGTTATTTTAATTTATAAGATTGTTACAAAAATGCGTTGAATTTAAATGTTTAAATAGCAGAGGCGCTACAGACACTGAGGCATTAAGGCCTCTGCACTCATTTTAGCACTTCCTGTTAGACTTTCAGATACAAATAGTTGGTTTTGTTTTGTTTTTTGTATGTTTCTTTATAAATTTGAATGCCGTATTCCATTTCCTGACGGTCCTTGCTTATGATAATCCTCCAACACTGCACACACGGGTCAAATGCACAGGACATCATTTCAGTTTCACCAGCAAGTCAAATATGCTAAATATATTGTACCCCTCAAAAGAGTTAGGGATACACACTTGACACTAATAGTTCTAAAATAATATGGATAAAACTGTGAGTTGGAAGGAAATGGAAACAGTAGCGACACATTTATCATTTGTGCTCCATCAAACCTACAGATGTGGGTTTTATGGACTGACACACATGGCTGTCTATTTCTCACTAATATTTGTGCTGCTTCTGTTCTGTTATTTTACTTAAGTAATTGCTTTAATGCTTTTCCACATTTGGCCTGTTGCCATGGACAATAGTCACTCCTGTATCCCTTCCAGCACTGCTCTAATTACACATTAATGAGACTAATCAGGAGTGGACAAAGGAGCATAGAGTCCGGGGCTGTGATCCTGCTTAAACGTGCAGATCATGGCAGGACTCTGGGGGAACATTATGTTTCTAATGTAGGACATATTTGAGGATGTTGGCCATTCAAAAGATATATATTTTATTTTGAATTGTTATTTCAATATGGCAACAGGGCTAGATTTCCATCACTCTGAAACCCGTGCATGTCTGTGGAGGGAGAGGGGCCAAGGTTGCATCCCTCATTCTGTTTTTGTTGCATTTGGTTAGAAACTCATTTTATTCATGTTGTAAATGTGATGTGTTTCCATCTGTGGACACACTCTGGGAAATATGTACGTTCTTGTTTACATGTCTGTTTAGTGGAGATTTCCCCCTCTTATATAGACTGCGAAGAAACATTATATTACTTTTATTTATGAAAAAATAAATATGTTTCATTATTTTGATTTACATTCTGGTCATTTTGTGTTACCTTATGTTCTGTTTAATTGTTTGGATAAAATAGAGATAAAATAAATAATAATGGGTGAAAAAAGGGTCGGTTTTACAAAAGTAAGTACAGATTTTCAGAATAAAATCAAGGGGGAAAAAACAATTAAAAAACTAAACTAAAAAAAACTAAAAAAGGTGGAAATGCTATTATGTCATATATTTGTTCCCCATTTTAATATTTTCTGTTTGTCCAAAGCAAATCATTAACATTTTCATCTATTTAAAATATAAACGTCCATTTACCCTCATTTATGTACAAAAAATGTAACGTTTCTCTGGCCTATTTTCTTCTTATCTACACATTTTGACAGAAAGATTTCCCGACATGCAACTGCAGCTAATTCCAGCCGTCGTGAGCTCCCCAAGTCCAAGCTCTCATATCTAACCAGGCATCATGCTGCCTGTGTGAGGGAATCTGGATGTGCAGCAGGAGCCAATCAGAAGTCATCACGTCATGACGCAGCAGCCACCGCAAACACGAGCGCGTGACGCCGCCGTGAGGATGAGCACCTGCCCGACACTGATGGAGCCGCTTCTCCACACTGTGCAGGGGGACACCGGGGCAGGACACCGGAGTAGGACACCGGAGCGGGACACCGGGGCAGGACACGCACGCATGCGCACGGAGCAGGTGGAAGTAACTGAAAAACATGAGGGCAGAGATGTTCTAATAATGTACACAGTAATGTTGTTTATCTATATGTCAGGCAAAGGTATGTGTAACTCTATGGAAAATGTACTAAGAAATATCCAAAATAGAAATCCACACATTTTGAAAATTGGCTCCACTGATTTGACATCGTTCAACTGGCAACAATGACCTCTTTGGAGTTGAATAATGGCACCATGCACTTCCTGATTTCCTTATTTCAACTGACAGAGAGGACGTTGATCTGTGTGTATATGTGTGTATAACTCCAGTAATTACAGAAATATCACCCATAAACCAGGTCAACAAATCTGCAATCTAACTGTCAAACAGCAAATTCCAACAGAGAATTCTGACCAGTTCCAGCTCAATTTAAACTGCAGGATTTCAGAATGTTGTGATGTCACGTAAACGCACTTGTCCTTGATGCACCTTCCGAATCTAAGATGAGTGCCATTGTGTGAATCCGCTTTTACGCGCGCATGTGTAGCTTGTTTTGGTCTTATTTATGCTATTAAAGCTTGTACACTCCTGAGCCGGTGGTGAAGTGTGACGGACAGGCCTCGTGCGCACGCGCCCTGGTCACAGATTGTGCAGAAGTGACCGGGACAACATCAGATCCTGGCTCTGCTCTTCTCACAGCTGCTTGGACTCATTTAACAGAAGAGAACAGGACGACACGCTGTGCACTCTGAGCAGAGACTGGCTCCACTGCAGCTCACATTGTCTTGATGCAATAAATATATATAATAAAGAATAAGGATAAAAAGCGTGAAAGTGTTAGAATCTCGTGCCATAAAAACATATACCTTTTTTCTTATTTTAATGATAATAAATTGGCCTATATTCATGTATTTATGTTTGTATGTTTATGTTGGTTTATTTGGGTCATTATAAGGTCTATTCTGTGTGAGAAATATGATAAATGATAAATAATTATAGAAATCAAAATCCGGATTCGCATGTAAACCCTTTTTCCTTTTATTTCTTTTCTTTTTCCATTTTTTCTTTCTTTGTTTATTTTTATTTTTGTACTAAAAATATCTTAGTATGTAATATTATTAGCTCGTTGAAAGAAAACAAGAGCATATTTTTCTTTTGGTTTCCAGCATTTTGTTTTAATGGACCCAAATTGAATGACAATACATAGCCTAAAAAAAAAATACATAAATATCTCAAATAAAAATGTAAATTAGCTCATGGTTCTTGGGTGTATCTATACATCATTTTGCAGCAGCCCCTGCCCTGTGACGTTTTAGCGGATTAACGTGGATAAAACCTAAATCCAAACAACACAAAACGGTATAAAAGCCTGTGCAATTCTGCGTGAGTGTCCAGAGAACATTAGACATTCAGCATTCAGAACAGTCAGTCTCTCTCTTTGGCCACGGTGCGTTAATGTCGTGATTAATGTCTGACCTTTGCGGGGCCTCGCGCTGTTTCGCGGAGTCTCACACCAGCGCCGTTATTTGGCCTTTGAGATTTTCAGAGGGAAACGGGCCGCGTAAAAGACTTTAATTGATTATAAATGCGACTGAAAAATAAACCTTTTTTTTTTGAGCCCCAATTCTTCGCCTTTGAAGGGAAGCGGGCCGCTGATAGGAGCCAACAGCGAGGCGTATCATCCAATTAAAAGCCGTCTGCGGCGCTGATGGATGATGTCAGCTGCTCTGGTTCTAATTAAGGTTTAAATTAGGCACGAGAAAGGAAGAAAGAAAAAAAGAATCTACTCGACCTCAAAGCTTAATGAAGGACTGCGCTATAGCATCAGAGGAGAGAAAAGCCCAAAATAAAAGAAGCAAAAAGCTAAATTAAAGAATAGACTTACAATAATTGCTAACCCGAAATAGTCTGAGATATTTGTGTAAATTAAATCTGAATATATTTGAATTTAAGTGACATTTTCTTAAAACCTATTAATGGAAGAAACAAGGACTACTTTTTACTTTAAATAAAATTTTAGAGCAGGATATGTACTTTGCTCCACAACATTTTTCTAACTATAATTCTATAATGACATTTTGCCTAAAGGTTCTGAGTTAAAGTCCATATGTTTAAAATAAATAAATAAAATGACTTCAAATATTAAAAAAATCTGTTCTTCTGTAGAACGAAACGAACTTAATTATTTATCAAGATCACTACATTTGTTAAAATCTTAAATAACCTTGGTTTTTAGAACATGTCACTTTTTACTCAAGTGGATTTTAATATGTGCATCCTATATCTGTACATCCTATATCTGTACATTTACTTAACTAAATTGAGTACGTCCATCACTGCTTTATTGTGCGTAATATGTGCCAAAATCAGATTCATCTTTACGCACACAAACCAGTCCAGTCCCAGTCCAGTCCCAATCCCAGTCCCAGTCCCAGTCCCAGTCCCAGTCCAGTCCCAATCCCAGTCCCAGTCCCAGTCCCAGTCCCAGTCCCAGTCCCAGTCCAGTCCCTGTCCAGTCCCAGTCCCAGTCCCAGTCCCAGTCCCAGTCCCAGTCCCAGTCCCAGTCCCAGTCCCTGTCCAGTCCCACTCCAGTCCCACTCTAGTCCCAGTCCAGTCCCAGTCCAGTACAGGCCGGACCTCCTGGGCGCCTAATAGAATGTCCTGTTGTTTTAGAGCTCTGCCCCTGACCATATGCTGCCGTTGGCACCGCGCGCGCTGCTGCTGTCTGCGTCTCCAAAGTGCGCACGGTGAGACCAATTTACCAAACACAACACGCACATCCTCTGGTTATTTTGTGTGTTTGTGCCTCTTATAAAACAACACTTGTCTAATCCGATGGACAACTGTATCTTTTCCTTTTCCATTCACCTTTGGAAAACGTCAAAATGTTGAACGGTTTTCTATGCAGAATTATTGAAACGTTTATAAAATGTGAAAAAGTCGATTGGAAGAAGTGGAGAATTAAAATAAATAACTAAACAAAAATCAGGTTTGTTTTCACCAAAAGGTTCCCGTACCTGCGCGTCCTCCGTGATCCCAGCTCCCTCCCGCGCGTGGAGCCTTCACGCCACCGGGAGACGTGACCACGAGTCAGAAGTGTGTTACCTGCGGGATGAGGCGCGGGAATTAGACTGGGGCGTGTAATGGCACAAGAAGAGCATAGAAGCACAATTTACAATCATTTGAATATTTGCGAATTATTTGATCTTAATTTTATCAACAAACAGACAGACAAAAATAAATCAAAAATATTCTGTAATATTGATATTTCAGTTGAAACCTATAATTTGACATTGCTCGCATATGGGAATTATCAAAAAGGTGAAAATGTAACACGTTTTAGCCTTTTTAGAACACGGATAAAAGCTCAAAAAAGTGAATATTGCATGTTGTCTTTTAAGTGTGATATAACATGTGCCATTCTCCAGAAATATGGAACCTAAAGATATTTCATTACAGTAACAAACAAAAGAAAATACACAGCATTCATTCAAAACAGTCAGTAATAAGTGGCTAAAATTCCACTGTCAATCAAAACAACTGGAAGTGATTTTATGCCTATTATAGCAGCGACATCCCTAAAACATTGAGCCAAAAACACATCATAAAAACATAAAGCTGCAACGAGGCACACGCATGACCACGTTCTCATTTCACAGGCCGTGTTCAGAGCCACATTCCCTCACACTCTTCCCGTGACGCGCGGCGCGTAATTACGCATCGCCGCGACCAGGACGGACATTCACGTTTCCCCTCCTCAACAGTCAAGTCTCCTCGTCGCTCGTGGCTGTAGCATGTTTAACTGGGCTTTTTCTTTTTTCTTTTCCCCTGTACTCAGCAGAGGGACGCGCGCACGCACACAAACACATTCAGAAGCGCGAGACTCCTCCTCTCCCTCACGTCCAATTAGTTCCTAGACTCCGGCCCTTTAAGACGCAGCAGCGGGTCAGCAACTAGTCTAGTGTTTCTCTAATTGAACTTCGCCCAATCAACAGGAACTCGTTAGCGGCGGCTCCTCTCCTCCGCGCGCGGCCGGGACAGCTTTTTCACCCCGCACTGGGAAAAAAAACACGTACTCTCCAGTCTCCCCTTCCACTGTGGGACGCCTCCGAACCCCGGCTACATGGAGCTCCGCGCGGGACACTGACTGGAATAACAGCCTGTCTCCAAACCGCACTCCGGGCATGGTCGTCGCGCGGCGGGTTTAAGCGTGTCCAAAAGGAGAATTACGACACTTGTGGGCTTGTTTTTTTTTATAATTTGGGGCTTTTTTTTTTTTTTCCTTTTTGGGGGGGACTGCGTGCGATGACCTCCAGCAAAGACATGAAGGCAGGGTCTGTGTTACAATCCAGCGGCGAGGAGCGGAGAGCGCGGGCGCCGTTGGATCAGCTGCCGCCGCCGGCCAACTCCAACAAGCCGCTGACGCCGTTCAGCATCGAGGACATTCTGAACAAGCCCTCCGTGAAAAAGTCGGCGGCGGTGTCGGTCTGCAGTGTCCGGCCGCCGCGCGTCCTCGAGAAAGTCACGGCGCCCGGTAACGCGCAGCGGAACGGCATCAGCACGCCGTCGTCACCGCTCTGCGCGCTGGAGGAGCTGGCGAGCAAGACGTTCAAAGGCCTGGAAGTGAGCGTGATTCAGGCTGCAGAAGGTAGACTTTTAAGAAGAGTTTTTGTGCATAAATGCGCGTTTGGTTACGACAAACTGGCACGACTTTATTTTTTGCGGTTTAACACGACAAACTTGTAAACGTCATGTGCAAAATGATACTATTTACGGGGAAATGCCTCTTTGACACGCTATAAAAGTGATATTAAAATACGATAATTCACTTTTAATGTTGTCACGCGTCATGTGGCCTGTCAGTAAACAACGTGGAACTGATTTAAAGCTGTAGAAAATAAAATAACTGCCTTAGATTTTATGGCAAATTGCGCATGTGATTTTTAATCCTCCGAAAACGTAACGTGCATTTTAATTGTAACTAAAAAAAGATTGTGTCATTGTGTTAAATGGAGGTTGATGAATTGGAGTTTATCGCATGAGTCATCTGAGCATTCACATAAATATGATCTATTATTTGGGAAGGAGAAGAGCTGCTGTCGAAATGGGAAATTTGAATTTGGTTTTAGGCAAGAAAAATATTGTTTTATTCATTCTAATAACTGGTATTTATATTGTAGCAGTTACGGTGTTTTTTTTATTATTGTTATCAATATTATTATTTACAATTTTAGTAAAAAAAATGATTCATACACCAAGTCGTGACATTGTTAGAAAATTAAAAAACAATGTAAAATATTAAGAACAATGCAGAGTGTAATAGGCCTATTTTACATCAAAACAACAAAACTAAACTAAACAGTTACAGCGTTAGATTTATTTTTCATCTAAGCCAACTTTATTTGTACAGCACATTTTATCAATAAGATCGTTTCAAAAGTGTTGCACATTTTACACATGATCAAACTTTGTGATTCATGTGTAAAAAGTGTCAATTGACCTCACGTTAAATGAACCAATGTCTGTCTTAATGTAACAGTAATGACGTTGATTATTGGGCCAACTAATATTGTGATGAGCTAAACAAATAGCTCAGATGTGAATAGACACACTTGATGCACACTTGATGCACACTTGATGCACACTTGGGGCTGACTCGTGTCTCTCCTCTGCAGGACGTGAGCACGTAAACTCGTTCGGCCAGAGACAGAGCTCCAAGAAGAGGAGAAAATCCCGGACCGCCTTCACCAACCACCAGATCTACGAGCTGGAGAAGCGCTTCCTGTACCAGAAGTACCTGTCCCCCGCCGACCGGGACCAGATCGCGCAGCAGCTGGGCCTGTCCAACGCGCAGGTCATCACGTGGTTCCAGAACCGCCGCGCCAAGCTCAAGCGCGACCTGGAGGAGATGAAGGCCGACGTGGAGTCGCTCAAGAAGCTGACGCCGCAGACTCTGCAGAAGCTGGTGACCATGGAGAGTCTGGACGAGCAGGCCCAGGGCGCGTCCCCGAGCGTGTCCCCGTCCACCGTGTCTCCCCAGGGACACGGCGGCGCCTTCCCGCAGTCCCCCTCCTCCAGGGACCACACCACGGACGAGTTCTCGGAGGACGATGAAGAGATTGAAGTGGACGATTAGAACTAAATCACGTCGATTGAAAAAGATCAAACCGGGGTATTTTTTTCTTCCCCAAACTTTTGCACGGATATTGTCCCAAAGGAGAGACTGCTGGATATCCCTTTTCATTTATTCTAATTTATTATCTGGACTCGTACAGGTCTCGTCTGAGGAGTAACCTGCGCATTTGTAGTTTGAACTGAAGAGACACACTGACATTTGACCTCTGAGAAAGGCTCGCGCGTTTCTTCGTGATGGATGAATCAAAAGGTGGTTACGGTGTTTACGCGTGACGTTTTTGCGCAAAGTGGCACGCACGCGCAGAGACCCTTTTACTACAACGTGTCTAAGTTTTGTACATAGCTCCCTATAATAATTTTATTGTAACATTCTATTTAATCAGCATCTATGTAAATAAAGCTTCTATCATATTTCAAGACGCTTGGGTCAAACTGCTTAATTTTACTCAATGTTTTTTGTTTCCCCCATAAAGGCACAGGGCGGAACTTATTATTATTATCATTATTATCATTATCATTATTATTATTATTTTGTTACATTTTTGAATTATTGTTTTTATTAGTGAGTGTGATTTTATTACATTAGTCGTACTTGGCCTATAGAAGGAGTCTCCACTTGATTGTTTCCATGGAAATGTTGTTCTTTTAGCTATAATATTCCACAGTATTGCATAAAACATATCTAGGGTGACTCTGGATCATCTGAGACACTTTTAGAATTATTTTTACTATGGCACCGTTTTATTATAACTTTTAATTTTAATTGCTACACGCTTCTGGAATCCAACATGTTTTCAGATCAAACACAATTCAAAGGATTTTCAAAAAAAACAACTGAAACATGACGTGAATGGCGTGACCTTTAGTCTTTTTTGTGTCCAACTCAAAATTGTCTTTGAAATTTGATAACGTGGGGCACTTTCTTTGATAATCTGGAACACTTAAATCATTGTATATATACATGTTATATTTACATACACCATACATTGAAATTAATAAGAGAATAATACATGGATAATTTCTCTCATCTTTTATGTGTGCTGACGGTTTATTAGACTTAAAATGAAATGTTGTGTTCATTTTTCTCCACTTTTTACCCATGAAACCACATTCTAAAGCGTTACCTTCTTTTTATTTATTTCCTCCATGAATAATGTTCTGAAGTTTCCTTTAGAATTATGACCTTCCACCTCCAGAAAGTTACACACTGTGCCTTCAACTAAAACTGCACATTAAAAAGAAATTGACGTGAAACAATAGATTAGTCCACTCAATGTGATGAAGCTAAACACTGCGTTACTTGACACAAATGGCTTTGATTGAGACAAAAGGACAAGAACAATCGTGCCAAAAGACGCACCAGAACCTTCCTTGTAACGTGAGAAGGGCTCGCGTTTTTAACTTAACCAGGCTGTTGTATTCATACGACATGCGTTGGGGAAAAAAGGGGCCAGTGATCCTGTGTAAAGTGGGAGGTGGAACTCGGGCCCATCTCAAAGCGTGACCTCTGCTTTGAGACTTCAATTAGCAAAAGCCTTCTCTTCTCCTCATTCTTTCACGCGCTTTCAATGCGTCTTGTCTCGTCCGGCTTGAGAAAAGCTTGCGGCCCCGACCCAACGCCATATGCTTTCCTCCCCTCCTTGTGTCCTTAACACAACTAGTGGACGTGATTGATTAGCCGAGCCCGCCCTTTCCGAGGAGCGGGGCCACGCACGCAGGGGCCACGCACGCAGGGGCCACAATGGCGCGCATCTGCCGCTCCGTGCGCGCCGCGTTCGCACAGGGAAAGTGTCCTCATGAATAGCAAATGGAGCAGCGCGAGGTGCGATGAATAACGCGCAATGGGAAGCGCCATTTGGGGACGTTTTGTTGGGTTTAGCACGTGTGTGTTTGGGTTCATGTGTAAAGAACTAAGCCACAGGCCACGACAGCAAACAGAAGCTTCATCTGGTCACGGGGCGTCAGGGCGCGTCAGGGCGCGTCAGGGCGAGGTTTAGAGAGGTTTATTTAATTTATCTTTTTACTAGATTAATTAGACTTAGCAAACTTTACAGATGCACGTGGGGAAATATTTGGAAAGAGTGTCTCACAATTTAATACAATTTCATAATAAATAGTAAATGTTAATAAAAATGTGTATTAAAAAAAGAGAGGGATAAACTAAGCTGTTATGGTGATAATAATATTTCCGTGCAATTAACACGTGATAGTTTGTACACATAACAAAGACACTATAGGCCTAACTCTTATGGCATTGTGTGAGCTGCATTCATTTAAATATATTGATTTATTAAGCTTATGAATCACAAGTTTCCTGATTATAAAGCATGAAGACTTAATGAGCCTAATGAGACTGCAAACATTTCATAAAATCCATTAAAAACACTTTAAGGTATTATCCGCCTTCTTGTACAAGTACTTCCATTGTAATTATTAATAATGTATTGTCAATCAATCAACTGTCATATAAAGTTGATGTATCAGAAAAGCTAAGAATAATATTGGAAATTAGTTCTTATAAGTATTGCTAAAAAGATTTAAACATTAAAAAAAAGCTTAGTCGTATAAATAACATGAATTTTAAAACAGTACATTTCATACAATAACTGTATATTTTGCAGCTTTGTTGAAAGCAGAGATAAGATAAGTAAGATAAGTGTAAAAAGCTTGAACCAAAACAAAGTGTGGTGCGGGGGCCGCTCTGGGGGCGGAGGAGCGCCAGACTGGGACACAACAGAAGTAATGGAGTGGAATGGAGAGGGTTGAAAAGTCAAGTAGCCTTTTTATTGTGGCACTTCAGTTTGGAGCAGCAGCAGCTTGAACCAGGACACACAAGCTACAAACAAAGAAATACGGCCTGTTTTCCATCTGTTTACAGTATGTAAACTGGCTTTGGCCTGGGCAGATGTAAATGTGACAGAAACAGTTACTTTGGCTACGATATTTGAATAAAGCCGACCATTAAACGCATCATGGATCATTTGATTTGGGCATAAGTTAAGTTACATTACAAGCTTAACCCTGGTGTAAACTGGACAATAAGTGAAAAACTGAATTAAATAAAAATGTGAGTGTTTATTTATATTTTTTCACTTAAAATAAACACAACAAAAAACACTTTCTATTGACGTAGGTGAGAAAGAATGCTGCAAATTCTATTGTGTTTTCCAACATTGTACCATGATTGCAAGGTAATAATATTTAGAATGAAGTAACTGTATTCAAGTCACAATACTAACATTTCAAACTCAATATTGATACTATAGAAATTGGCTCAATACTCAATATCAATTTTGATACCACATTTTTTTAGACAATATACTGTAAGTTCTATTAAAAAAAAATATGTATATATACTTTCCATGTGGTCTTTACTAGATTTGATAAAGCTCTAGATCATTCAACAAAATAAGTCTGTCCCATTTATGTGATTTATATTCATACTTCAAGATTTAGTATCGATTATTATCTGATCTGATACTTTTGACAACAATCCCCCCAAAATCTCACAAACTTTCACAATAACTACAGTGTATTTATTTTGTGATCCTAAATGGTTTACATTCAGTACTGCAACAGTCTGCATTATCATCCTTGTTCTGCTGCAGAGTGAGCTCCTGACCATCAGAGTGAGCTCCTGACCATCAGAGAGTGAGCTCCTGACCATCAGAGAGTGAGCTCCTGACCATCAGAGAGTGAGCTCCTGACCATCAGAGTGAGCTCCTGACCATCAGAGAGTGAGCTCCTGGCCATTAGAGTGAGCTCCTGACCATCAGAGTGAGTTCCTGACCATTAGAGTGAGCTCCTGACCATCAGAGTGAGTTCCTGACCATCAGAGTGAGCTCCTGACCATTAGAGTGAGCTCCTGACCATCAGAGTGAGCTCCTGACCATCAGAGTGAGCTCCTGACCATCAGAGAGTGAGCTCCTGACCATCAGAGTGAGTTCCTGGCCATTAGAGTGAGCTCCTGACCATCAGAGTGAGCTCCTGACCATCAGAGTGAGTTCCTGGCCAGTAGAGTGAGCTCCTGACCATCAGAGTGAGCTTCTGACCATCAAGCTCCTGACCATTAGAGTGAGCTCCTGACCATTAGAGTGAGCTCCTGACCATCAGAGTGAGCTTCTGACCATTAAGCTCCTGACCATTAGAGTGAGCTCCTGACCATCAGAGAGCTCATCTGCAGGGGCCGCGTGAGGCCCCGGACAGGAGCCTGCACACGTGTAAAGAGGAGTTATACTTTGCCTTTGTTTGTCAAAACATATACACATATCGTCATATTTCATGTTATTAATCAGAAAATGAAACGATCAAAATACCATAGGGCAGTAAGTTCAATAATATTCATCGAGCTTTGATTTTTATTATTTTTTTGGCTGCTTTAGTTTCTTCTTAATTTGAGAGAAAAAATACAATTATTTATATTTAAAATCTCTTTTTTCGTTTCTTTTTTCAAACTACTCTCAAGGCCTCGGGTCAAATCCACAGTGTCGTTTTCACAGTGGACACTACAGTGGACACTACAGTGGACACTAGAGCCGACGCCATCATTCTAGTACCAAAGAACACGTGCGCCCTCTTGTGGCGAGTCCTAACAACTGTCATTACTGCGCAGCTCTGACACTTTCACTCACACAATACAAAGAAAGAAAGCGCGTTTTTGTCCAGAAGCAAGAGCAGAAAACTGGGAAACTGGAGGTTTCTGATCATGTAAGGTTTTTTAAAATAAACTGTAAGTGTGGAAAGTGGAAAGAATGGTAAGTTTAGCATGTTTTAAGATAAGATAAGATAAGATAAGCCTTTATTTGTCCACAGAAGGCGGAAATGTCGATGTTGCAACGCAAGTATAGAAGTAAAAGAACAGATAGAACTTATAGAAAGCTTTATAAAAACAACCAAAAAAAACACTCTTAATAGAAAAGCTCTTATAGACAAAACCTCTTATATTCTTAATAAGGAATAGAAATTTAAAAAATGAAAAATAAAATAAATAATAATAGTGGCAAAAGTACTCTTATTTGCAGCAGTTATAGGCACATGAATATGAGCTTATTGCACATGATTATGTCAGTATTGCACATGATTATGTCAGTATTGCACATGGTTAAGTCAGTATTACACATGGGTATGACAGTATTGCACATGGTTAAGTCAGTATTGCACATGGTTAAGTCAGTATTGTACATGGGTATGACAGTATTGCACATGGGTATGACAGTATTGCACATGGTTAAGTCAGTATTGCACATGGGTATGACAGTATTGCACATGGGTATGACAGTATTGCACATGGGTATGACAGTATTGCACATGGTTAAGTCAGTATTGCACATGGTTAAGTCAGTAATGTACATGGGTATGACAGTATTGCACATGGGTATGACAGTATTGCACATGGTTAAGTCAGTATTGCACATGGGTATGACAGTATTGCACATGGGTATGACAGTATTGCACATGGTTAAGTCAGTATTGCACATAGGTATGACAGTATTGCACATGGGTATGACAGCATTGCACATGGGTATGACAGTATTGCACATGGGTATGACAGTATTGCACATGGTTAAGTCAGTATTGCACATGGGTATGACAGTGTTGCACATGGGTATGACAGTATTGCACACGGGTATGACAGTATTGCACATGGGCATGACAGTATTGCACACGGGTATGACAGTATTGCACATGGGTATGACAGTATTGCACATGGGTATGACAGTATTGCACATGGGTATGACAGTATTGCACCTGGTTAAGTCAGTATTGCACCTGGGTATGACAGTATTGCACATGGGCATGACAGTATTGCACACGGGTATGACAGTATTGCACATGGGTATGACAGTGTTTGTTATAAAGTCTGACAGCAGAAGGAAAGACCTGTGAAACGTCTCCTTCACACAGCGAGGGTGGATCAGTCTCTCACTGAAGCTGCTCTCCAGTGGACAGAGTGTCCTGCAGGGGACAGAGTGTCCTGCAGGGGCGACACTCATGGTCCAGCATAGATGTGAGTTTAGCCAGGACCCTTCTGTCCCCCACCTCCTGCACCGAGTCCAGAGCGCAGCCCAGGACGGAGCTGGACTTCTTGATGACTTTGTCCTCTACTTGATGTTGTCTGCTACAAATCCTTAGCATCCAGTTATTCTTTTCCCAGAACACTTTTATTTTACTAAATAAAAGATGACCAAATCACACCTTTGGAGGGAAAAAGTGGCATTTGTGTGGAAAATATTGTCTTTGCCAAAATTTTAAATTTATCAATGAAATCTATGAAGTCTTTTATTGCAAGGCACACTGGTGGAAACGTCTATTTGTGCTTGAGTGGCGGGTAACCCTAACCTCTAACCCTAACCCTAACCCTAACCCTAACCTCATTTACACATTAGCTTTTAGAGCATTAACTGGGAAAGAAATAAAAGCACGAGTGTCTTTGTCCCAAAAAAGCCTTTTTACGACTCAAATGCACAATCTGACTTTAGTAAACACAACGACACATGTTTGTTTCACATTTTCAGATTTATTTTCAAAAATACAAAACAGGGAAAATAAGCATATGTACACAAACACTATTAAAATAGAATATTTATTGTACAAAATATGTACAGCTGCACAAGCTGAAGCCGGTCCTATCTGGCTCTTTTGTCCTTGATGGTGTAGTGAAGAACTAACGGCTGGGCCTGCAACACAAGCACATTTACAACCTTTAATACCTCCTTTACATGTGGCCAAAACATCCATGTAATGCACCTTTATAAAACAATACTGACAAATCAAAAAACTACAGTATAAAGTCCTTTGAACCAGCCCAACAATGTATCAAATAAAACAATCAAGATGCGCTTTATTTCCATCACTTCAGAAATGACGAGAACATGAGTTTTGCCGTCAGTTTGTATATGTGTATGTATGAGTTTGTATATGTATATGTGTATGTATATGTATGAGTTTGTATATGTATATTGTATGTATGAGTTTGTATATGTATGAGTTTGTATATGTATATTGTATGTATGAGTTTGTTTGTACCTTGCCAAACCAATGTGAGAGCCATAGTCTCTTCATGGTCATGTGATCGGGCAGAGACTCATTATTGAACAGCATCTGGACCTGGAGGATCAGACACACAAACATCAGCTCAAGTCACTTCAACCACCAACTTACGCCATCTGGAATCCCATCATGCATTTCATCCACTTCCTGCTTTGACAAATCTCCAGAATATAGTGTCTTCTTCTATTCTATCATTTATAAAGGTGTATTATTTTCTTTAAATGATATTGAGATCTTAAGGTGCACTGTGTCACAAAGGCGCCGGTCCAGCTCTCAGCCCGGTGTAAACGCTCCGCTCTTTTCTCACACTTTTTTCACACTTATTGTGCTTTATCTTTTGTATTTTGTAAATATTGTTTCTTCTTTACTTGTACGATCGGGACACGCGCTGGAATCGCTTTAATTCAACTTGTTTTTGACTTTGTTCGGCTGGATTATTGAGTGTCGTGTCGTCGTGATGTGCGCTAGCCCCCGGCCCCCCCGGCCGCCGCCGACGTACAGTATGCCACCGGTGCACATTTATACAAAAGAGGAACTTCATGAACGATCGGGACACGGACTGGAATCGTTGTAATTCAACTTGTTTTGACTTTGTTCGGCTGGATTATTGAGTGTTTTCGTCGTGATGTGCGCTGGCTCCGAGCGAGGTGGCCCCCCGCGCCCCCCCGGCGTTACACAAAGGAGGAACTCATGAAACCGTCGTCTTACACGGAGATCGTCACGTTATCCCGGCGGACATCCTAAGATTTTTACAAGAGATCTTCTACTGAAAGTGTTTTTCAGACTTCTTATAAGTGATCTGTTCTTTTCCTCTGTATCTACCTGCGTTGCAACAATGAAATTTCCCCATGTGGGACAGTAAAGGAATATCTTATCTTATCTGATCTTATGTCATTTATCTGGAGCCAACTGCTAATTCATCCCTCAAAACAGGACACATTTATTCATAGAATTCAGCAAGCTACTGGTATATAACCTTTTTAATAAAAAGAAGAATAGTGACATAGGATCATATCTCAGTAACTCACCTGGTGTTTCTCTACATTCAGTCGATGACACAGGACTTTTCGTAAGTGTCGGACTTCTGCTCGAACCGAACACCGGACAAACTTTTGCTGCAAAGACAAGGCACAGGAAATGAAGTTAGTGTAAGTGTGTTTCATAGGATGATTGAGTACATACAATCATTTATGATGCGTATGCAGACACAGGAGTAAGAAGGCTTAAAGGTCTTGCCTAAGGACACAATGACTGATGCCACAGCAAACATTCAGCATGTGTCGGGTGTGCAGTTACTACTGTGTGCCACCTGTTTGTGCTGCAGCGCTCTAAAGCGCTCTAAATCTAAAGCGCTCTAAAGCGCTCTAAATCTAAAGCGCTCTAAATCTAAAGCGCTCTAAAGCGCTCTGAAGCAGTGGAAGTGCAGAGTGTTTCTCTCCTGTTACATGTGGATTTACAGGGTCTGAAACCACAGCTTCCACTGCAGGTTTCACTCCCCACTCAAGCATTACACACTCCAATCACTTTATGTTTCCTCCCCCACACAGCAGGCAGCGCAGGCTTTATGGGCCCAAACGGAATGTGAAATGTACGTTACACAAGAAAATAATATTGTGACAGCAATGCAGCTAAATCCATTTGTGCTGGTTCAGAATTAGAACTGGCACATGCAGAACATACAGAGCCCCACACTTTTGTCTAAAACAATGATTTATGAGACAGAGAAAACGATTCAAACCCGCAGTTCAAGTAATGTGCTTTTTTACAGTACAAATTTAATTATTTGTTTTTTTACTGACATAAACCCTCTTTCTGATTATAATCTATAGCTGAATTCAAGCATTTAATTATTTATGTACCAGGATAAAAACTCATTGAAATTTAAAATCTCTCTTATAAGAGTGTCCTGGCAGCAGCACAAAGCAAATACTTTTGCACTTGAAAGAAGATTTTTCAGCACTTTATCTAACAAATATAACCTTTTGAACAATGCTGTCCTCTGCTGGCAGACCAGAGCATTGCAGCAGAGCGGTCTATAGTGTTACATAATCATGTCAGTCACTTACTGTGACTGCAGACACGGCCCTCATGTCTACAGCGTTATGTATTATGTTCAGAACAGGAATCAAAGCTCCTGGTACAATGTGTTTGACCCTCACTAAACCACACACTGCACTGACACAAGCACAAACCTCGTTGCCCACTAGAACTAAACCTGCTGACGTGGTAAAAAACAAACAAAAAAGGGGTTAGTAGGTGTTGTAATTGTATTGTAACTTGCATGTTTTTCACCTGACATCTCAGAGAAAACAGAGATGTCTAACACTTGTGGATGATTATATACATTTATATATTATATGATGTGCCTGAATGGTGCACATGTTCTACTTATCCGCCTCTGCTCAGGGAGGTGAGTGTTGCTTTGTGCTTCTGCTGCAGGATGTCGCTGTGCCATGTATTATCTTATAGTATTATCTTAGCAGTCAAGGGCAGAAAAGTGCTTGTTAAAGCGGAAAATGTCTCCACTGAAGACGCAATTATGGGCAAAGCAGCAGCTCAAGATCTCAAATTCAAAGAGTAAAGAGTGTAACTGGGCAGTTATATTTTCATGCTTACCTGGAGAGTAAGTTTCGTCTTATCTTTTCCAGCGAGTGATGAACTGTGAAGATAAAGGTGTTAAGTGAATGTAGAGTTTGTAGTACTATCTAAGCAGTAAGAATAATGCATGAGACACTCTCCATACATGTCAATCATGTCTACGTTTGACTCATGCACACAGAAGGAGCTCTGCATCAGGTCAGTCTGGACGTGCAGGTTTGTAAAGGGCTCATGTAGACCATCCCATCAGTAAACTTACTTGAGTCTTTCTAAACACAGTGAGACCTGCTCGTCGTATCTGTAGAAATGGGCTTTGGAGTGGTCGAAGCTGGTGTACGGCAAACCTGTGGCATCCGGGACCGAATCTACGACAGATGCAGAGTTTACTACAGCTTCATACACTGCTTCTGATCAGAGCCACCATTATGGACAATATACTTCATATATTTGGAATCTCATGGACGCAGATGGGACTCACTTCAACACGTTTTATCAGAGATGTAAAGATATTGGTGATATAGTCACCGTCTGCTCTCGGTAATAAACTAATTGTGTAATTAAGTTTGTGTGTTTGGTTCAGCAGAATAAACAAAGAACTACTGGTACATATCCCATGATCCTTTGTGCTGTCAGAGCCGCTGTTTGAGCCAACGTACTTTGAACACACTTTAACAACAGCCGCACGTGGAGGGAGCAGCGGTGTTTGCAAATGAATGGATCAGAAGCAGAGCAGAAACACGGCTGCTCTGAAGTCCCAGGTTTGGTTTATTTTCGCCATGACAACAAACGCTAAAGGAGAAAGAAGACGACAAACAGTGGCTCTGCTGAAGTACAGCGTGGTACTCATGGATCTACTCAGACACTTAGAACAGTTCAAAGAATTCATTAGAACCAAATTCCTGTCCAGGCTGCAAACTCAGAATACACAGAGATCCACGTGTTTTCTAATGTCCACAAACCCTTAATATATACTTTACTACAGTTTTTCTTGTGCGTTGACATTTTTATTTATTACATATATTTTTAAAAGCACAAAACAAAGTAGGGCCTTATTCAAAGTGCTTTAAAGAACAAGAAAGTCTTAAAAATATATATTTGAATTTCAATTAAAATGTGTTATTTTCTATTTTATCTTTTATTGTTCCACCACCAGGCTGTTCAGTGTATTTCTTTATGTAACGTGATTTTTGTCAAGAAAACTAATCACTGAACAATGGACAAGACTGACTGGATAATATGGATAATTTGCTAATTATTTTAAGAAAAACCTGAATATGGTGGGCTCTTTGATCAAACCATGAGCGCAATAAAACCACAATAATACTACAATAATACCACAATAATACCACAATACTACCACAATAATACTACAATAATACCACAATAATACCACAATACTACCACAATACTACTACAATAAAACCACAATAATACTACAATAATACCACAATAAAACCACATTAAAACCACAATAATACTACAATACCACAATAATACCACGATAATACCACAAAACTACCACAATACTACTACAATAAAACCACAATAATACTACAATAATACCACAATAAAACCACAATAAAACCACAAAAATACCACAATAATACAACAATAATTAGGGCTGGGTATCATGGCCAATTTCCTAAATCGATTTGATTTCGATTCATAACGTCCTGAATTGATTAATCACGATTCGATTCGATTCGATTCAATTCAATTCAATTTGCTCTTAAATAATGAAAATGTACGTTATTTTTTCTTTTCACCATAAACAGGTTTTAAGTGCAAACTTGTAAATTGGACAGTTTGAACTTCAGCTGTAACAAAACTGTCTCAAGTCTCAAAAGTGCAATTTTGAAACATAAAGTCGTTTTTAGAGCTGTTTGTGAGGCTCAGTTCAGTGTGACGTGCATCAGCTGCTGCATCTCCACTGCACCAATCATTATCTGCAGCATTGTCCCTCACGACTGTTGGATCTTTGGGTCTTTGGGTCAGGAGCCGTGGCGCACGGCTGGCACAAAATAACATGGCAGTTTCGTCCGCGCGCCACGGCTCTGTAGACACGCCCACATTATTAGCGGTATGCCTGGTCAGGTCACTGTCAGGTACGACTGCGTTGACCGTGATGTCCAGGTGTCACATGTTATGACTCTCTCTGCAGATTCGACATTGTCGTTAGGATGGCGTCTTTCACACACACAGGAGAACTTTCTGTCAGATGTTTACGTTGCACCATAACGCAGTGTGGATCTAGCGCATGAACAAGCCGTTTGAAGCGTTCGTTTTGCACGACCGAGTACGAGCGTAAATCTTTGCAGACAAAAGTTGCGATGGCCTCCGTTATCTTTATGACCCGCGGAGAATCTGCTGGTCATGTTAGTGATTCCCTCAGTTTCATTTGTTTTGTCCCGGACGGCTTGTTGTCGGAAGCTAACGTTAGCGTAGTGTGATACCTGGTCAAGTGAGGTTTGTAGTATTTCTACAATAACTGACCTCCGCTTCGCAGATTTTGCAAACCACTTTGGTTTTATCCGGCTCTTTGTCCTTTGTTGTTTTAAAATCTGAAATGGTTCCAGACGTCAGACTTGAGTTGGGACGGTTCGCTGAGCCCAGTTTTACCTGCGTCTTGCAGCTTGACAGGCGGACGTAAACGCGCCACTGCTGCGCCACGCCCAAGACTTCTGGGGTTAACTTCACGGGGAAAAATCGATCTCATGCAGTATGAATCGATATTGCAAAATTTTAATGACATCGATCCAAAATCGATTAAATTGATTTTTTTACCCAGCCCTAACAATAATACCACAATAATACTAAAATAACACCACAATAACACCACAATAATACCACGATAATACCACAATAATACCACAATAATACCACGATAATACTAAAATAACACCACAACAACACCACAATAATACTACAATACCACAATAATATCACAATAATACCACAATACTACAATACCACGATAATACCACAATAATACCACGATAATACTAAAATAACACCACAATAATACCACAATAATATCACAATAATACCACAATAATACTAAAATAACACCACAATAATACCACAATAATATCACAATAATACCACAATAATACTACAATACCACAATAATATCACAATAATACCACAATAATACTACAATACCACGATAATACCACGATAATACCACGATAATATCACAATAATACCACAATAATACCACAATAATACCACAATAATACTAAAATAACACCACGATAATATCACAATAACACCACAATAATACAATAATAGCACGATAATAATATCGTATTATGAGATTTGAATATTGTTAATATTCCTAGTTTTTAGTTCTAGGCCCTGACAAGTTTATCACGTTTTGAGTTGGACAGAGTTTTATTAAATGCCTTAGAGAAAACAGAGGTGATTTGAGAGCTCCAGTAAATATGGAGCATGAACTGGGCCCATACTTTACATGAAAGATGTCAAACTGAAACGTCACCTTTTCTTTTCAGAGAGTTCAGTTTCAATATCAGGCTCACTCCTGTTTGACTTCATTCACACAAATACTCCAGTCATTCATAATATACTCATCTATAACTGCTTATTATTCAAAGTAAATCCTCTCATCTTGGTTTTGATGGCACACTTTTGCCTTTCATTTTTATTCTTTTGACCTTTAAACATGCTCTTCAATACATTCACTTAGAACTTTAAAAACTGGTCTACGAAAAGCACAAATTAATTCTTATCGTTCAGGCGTTTCAGAAATTCAATTAGAGCTCCATCTACTGGCAGCAGAGGGCATTACATAGGAGATAAACAAACCTAGCTTTTTCTGCCATGCTAATGTGAGCGCGCAGTTATGATTTATGGACTTAAAAACAGCACAGAACACCTCAAATGTGTAACAGAGTGTTTCCTGAGGCTCAGAACAAAACAAACTAAACAAGATGAATCAAACTTGAGTGGGCGGAGCTAAATACAACTCCAGAACACGGTTAAATACTCAACGGTCAATTAAGCATAACCAGTCCTGCACTTAGGGATGATTTTGTGCTTTTTTCTCGGCTTTATCTATAAATAATCCCAGTTACGCCTCAGATTTACGGACAGGTTTAATGTTTAATCTCTTGTAACGTCAACTAGTCCATTTAATTGAATGTTTAGTGTTTTTCTTTTTGTTTCTTCACCTTTAAGCATCATAGAACGACTTGAATGATCATTATTAAAGGACAGAATGAGGACTTACCGTCCCCTGCTGGTTGGATGACGCGTTCCAAGCCTCGTGACTGGTAAAACTCCTTTATTCTTTTGTCTTCATCTGTTAATAAATCAGAAAACATCCATTGAGACTTTGGCAGAATGACAGGTTGTGTATCGGAGGTGGGAGTTTTGGGGCGGGACGTACTTTCTTGAAGTCCAGGCACCAGTTTGTAGACGATATCTTGCATAACTCGGTCCAGTTTGAGGTTGAGTAAAGGCTGCGTTTCATGGATCTTGATGTTGCACATAGGACAATATTTGCTGGTTTGAAGATATTTGACGATGCAGCTTTTACAGACTGGAAAAAGAAAGACGATGAAGAGTCAGTGATGCGTTTCCACGACTACGGGCGGGTCTTGTTCACTCTCCATACTCACATGTATGCAGACACTCAGTAATAGTCGTGGCGTCGATGAAGTAGCCCGCACAAAGGTAGCAAACTATGTGTTCGTTTAGGTCCTTTATCTTCAGGTTGACTTCCTCCTGAAACAGAAGCAACGTTATTATTTTAAATTGTGTTAAGTGTTTCCCAGTAGTAAAACGCAGACTATGGAGGCAAGGGATGTCAAGATTGTTAGGTTAATCGATAAGGCCAAAAAAATAAAAAAAAATAAGTGTGATTCCGGGAACATTGAAGAAAAATAATTCCAGGTCCGTAGGTCGATTTTATTTTATTTTAATATATTTTAAAATCCTCGCACAGGTTTTTGCAGTTTTCTTTTCTCAGAAGTGAGTGCTTCACATTGAAGTGGCCTTATTGGTGCAGATATTGAATAAAATAGTTCTCTACATCTAAACTAGTCCAACCACAGGACAAGAGCCATTAGCAGACAACTTTTTTTGTCATTACCGCTCAGTTACGGCCTCAGCGCTGTGGCCCCGGCGCGGTGGCCCCGGCGCGGTGGCCCCGGCGCGGTGGCCCCGGCGTGCATGTTCCCCCCACCAGTCGGCACGCTGACCAAATATAAGATTTATTGTCCCACATGGGAAAATGTCATAAATAGCATCTGCTCAGATTTCTCGCACAAACATAGATGTGTCCAGAGGTAAAACGAGACCTATCAAAAGTGCAGCGATTTTCATCTCTTACGATTCCCACAGATGATTTTTTTGGATTCTCTCTGACAATTTGACATTCTCGAAACGTACTGCAATAAAATGTTTAAGATCGGGTTTCCTTTATTTTGAAATCCAGGTCGGTCGGGTTACAGGAAACACACCATGTTTTCTTCTTGGCCTGATCAAGAAACAATATAATCGTGAGAACAAGAAAATGATAATAATAGCGACTATTTTAGAAGCTAAATTTAGTCTTTAAAGTCCAATGTCCAAAAATAGACCTAAATGTAAATAATGTATCTGGCTGTTTTGGTCCTTTTTAACTTTATTTTGTCTTTCAGAAAGTTCAATTTGATAAAGTCACAAACAGGAACATGTCAGACCATCGGAATGAGAGAAAATGAATGGTTTACTGTTGGTCACAGTTGCAATAAATGGTGAATAATCGTTAAATTGTGCTGTTTTTCCTCAAAATAATCGTAACACTCAAATCTGATATCGTGACATTCCTGATGGTGACGTTTCATTTTATCTCCCACAGTCGAAAACAAACTCAACAATCAACAAGTATGACAAAGAATACTTCTGGTTATCTTAAAAAGGCATAAAATAAACTACACTGTTCAAAAAGGAATAGAATAGAAGCAATAAGTGACATTTATAATCCAACTTTTGAATAAGATAGAGATGGAGTTTGCCTCTGCCACTAAAGCCTCAGCAGAATCTGAGAAACAACTCTTTTCTGCATCACAGGCGTTTCAAACATATAACACGCTGTTGCCATGACAACTCTGATGACCAACGTAAAACAGAGTAAATACTGGATGCATTTATGACCCGTGATTAGATATGTTAATGAGCAAAGGTCAAGTCTGCACCTGTGTGCACCTGCTGACCTTTGACCTCTGCGTCACAATAGAAAAACACCTCAAACTAAATGTGGCTAAAATAGCGGGATGTGTCGAGCGTGAAGCCGCGTGACCTCTGCACACGCACGTCCCGGGACAGTGCGGGGTCACGCGCACGTCCCGGGACAGTGCGGGGTCACGCGCACGTCACCGGGACAGTGCAGGGTCACACGCACGGTACACGCACGTCCCGGGACAGTGCGGGGTCACACGCACGGTACACGCACGTCCCGGGACAGTGCGGGGTCACACGCATGTCCCGGGACAGTGCGAGGTCACACGCACGGTACACGCACGTCCCGGGACAGTGCGGGGTCACACGCACGGTACACGCATGTCCCGGGACAGTGCGGGGTCACACGCACGTCACCGGGAGGAGCGCACATGAAGTCAAAGTAGGACAGCTCATTATGGGAGCAGTGTCCAGCTCATCCGGGGCCACGGGACACGCATCTGTGCAGGAGGTGAGAAGTTTCAGATGCTCAATAAACATCCAGAGTTTGGAGCAAACAAACTCATGATAAAGAAGAGGATGAAGAGCAGAGCTCAGACTCTTGTGCAGCGGCTCCAGAGACAGAGAAAGCCGCGCCGCTGCTCCGCGGACATCCGACTTCACAAACTCAGCGCGTCCAACATCTAAGCCTCAAACACGACAAAAGCCGCTTGTACCTCCAGCTCAGAGCGAGACGTGGAGAGACGCGCAGAGTTCAGAGCATTTGTGGAGGAAGTTCAGTGTTTGTCAGAACAACAGCTCCTGCGCCTCATGCTCCTGCTCCAGCTCCAGCGCAGCATCGCGCTCTCCATCACCGCGGAGACGACACCAGCGCGGCCGTTATCCGAGCGCTTTTCTCGGGCTGTGCAGCTCCGTGAGGCCCCGGTCTGCACCGGGCCCCGCGGCCCCTGCCCCGCTCCCAGCAGCACCCACCTCATTCCGCAGCGGGTCCAGCTTGTACACGGACTGGAGCTGGTTACGGAGCCGCATCGCTATGGCCATCGGACCTTGCTCCGCCATCTTTGGGAATTATGCTTACTTCCGGGTAAACCGGACGTGCTGTTTTCAACGTGCGAAGCAAAGCGAAGCTCCGCGCGCGAGGCTCCGCGCGAGGGGGGCGCGTCCCGGGGGTGCGAGGGGGCGCGAGGGGGGCGGGCCAGCCGCGTGTGCGCCATGTGCGCGCAGTCAATAAAGACACAAACAAACACGTTTAGTTCCAAAAGAGGTTTAAGCCACATCATGTTACATGTGTCACACACGTGTGGAGGCGCCACTGTTACTTCATATGTGACGTGATAATAACACAGAACCTGCAACAGTAAATGTGAGAATCTAATCTATTTCAATGTAAAGCAGCGCACGCACCATTTACACTTTATATTATAATGTAGCATTATTCAGATTAAATTGTCTACAGCTGTAGTGTTTTCGTCTTTGTTCTAGTCCAGGGGCGATTCTTTTTCCTCTGATGTGGATTATATGAGGGTCATATTCGAGTCGAGTTAGGGCCAGACTGCGTTAATTGGTGTTACAATTTCTAATCATTATAAGCACTTTTTTGGTAAAAATGTAGGCTATTTCATCGATTATTTCATTTATTTCATGTAACCTCGATTAAGGACACAAGTGCAGACACATGTTACATCTGAGACAGTTAAAAAATAGAAACTAAAATCTTGAGGGGGCCGAATTAAAACAGGTCGAGGGCCACATCTGGCCCCCGGGGCCACAAATGCACAGGTATGTTCTAGAATCACTTGTGCCCAATTGACTTCATTAAAGTGAGACAGTTACAGCGGTGCCCAGAGAAATGACGTGCTCAGAAAGAACGCACCTGTTTAGCTCAGTCCCTTTTTCTAACAGTAGAGAGCGCTGCAGGCACACATTTAACACTGCTGAAGACTCAAGAGACATGAAGCAAAGACCCTGCCAAAAGTTTTATTCTAATCCCTCTTCTTTTCTTCTTTTAAATGAAACTGATGATGCAAAACATGTCATTTCTGTGCCTCTTTTATGGAGTTTCTGTAGTTACAGTTTTATAGGTGGAATGAAATATGCACCTTAAGTTTAAAGTGTTCATGCCTCAGCTGCATTCTATTACAGTTGTGGTTGTGTTGCCTCCGGTCACAACACACGCGCCTGATTGGCAAAAGGAAGGGCATCCAGCACACCCAAAGATGCCTGAATCACTATGACAAGACGAGACAAAGAATCTGGGAGACACTTCTCCAACTGAAGCATCAAATCTGTTTTTGTTTTTTTTAAAGAAAATGACATGAATAGATACAAAACGTGTCAGATGTAGTTTGACACACAGTCGGGGGCGACTCCAGCTTCTAACTCAGGGCTATTCAACTTTATTTTCCCAAGGGCAAGATTTGTTGAAGGGGCTGAGGCCTCTGGGCCGGAGGTGCACAACACGCCACTGCTGTAAGAGCATGGGGCCCACAACACATCCACAACACTATTACAATAAGTTAATACACTACTACAATAAGTTAATACACTATTACAATAAGTTAATACACTATTACAATAAGTTAATACACTATTACAATAAGTTAATACACTACTACAATAAGTTAATACACTATTACAATAAGTTAATACACTATTACAATAAGTTAATACACTATTACAATAAGTTAATACACTATTACAATAAGTTAATACACTGTTACAATAAGTTAATACACTCTTTCAATAAGTTAATACACTCTTTCAATAAGTTTATACACTATTACAATAAGTTAATACACTCTTTCAATAAGTTAATACACTATTGCAATAAGTTAATACACTCTTTCAATAAGTTAATACACTATTGCAATAAGTTAATACACTCTTTCAATAAGTTAATACACTCTTTCAATAAGTTAATACACTATTACAATAAGTTAATACACTCAATAAGTTAATACACTATTACAATAAGTTAATACACTATTACAATAAGTTTATACTCTCTTTCATTAATAAGTTAATACA
>NW_027315735.1:3513182-3525682 GCF_026437365.1 Eucyclogobius newberryi
TCCAGTATTTGAATGTGCTGTATCCTGTGAGGGGCCCCCCGCAGTGCTAGCTCCCGATTGTAAACGCACATCCTGAATCTCCCTCTCAGATGTGTGATGGAGGTGATGGAGGTGATGGAGGTGATATGAGGTGATATGGTGATTTGTTGTACTCCTCATCAGTTTGAAGTACATCGTGTTACTTATGTCCTACACGATGTTGCGTAACACTGAAGCTGAAGCTCTTTGTCATGAGACACGTCAATAAACGTCCGTGATGTGTTATCTCTCACGTGATGTGGCGGCGACATCCCGTGCTCCATTCATGCCTCGCTGCCCCGTCCTCCACACACAAAACACACAATCACATGAAGTCTGAGCTCATCCTCTAAAAGCTGCTGCGCACGCTCAGGGATCTCATCATCTTATCTTCACACCATTTAAGAGAATGAGGGTATCGGGATAACAAGAAGAGAGGAGTCACAGAGGGGCAGGAGAGGAGTCACAGAGGGATGCAGGAGAGGAGTCACAGAGGGATGCAGGAGAGGAGTCGCAGAGGGATGCAGGAGAGGAGTCACAGAGGGATGCAGGAGAGGAGTCACCGAGGGATGCAGGAGAGGAGTCACAGAGGGATGCAGGAGAGGAGCCGCAGAGGGATGCAGGAGAGGAGTCACAGAGGGATGTAGGAGAGGAGTCACCGAGGGATGCAGGAGAGGAGCCGCAGAGGGATGCAGGAGAGGAGTCACAGAGGGGCAGGAGAGGAGAGGAGTCACAGAGGGGCAGGAGAGGAGTCGCAGAGGGATGCAGGAGAGGAGTCACAGAGGGATGCAGGAGAGGAGTCACAGAGGGATGCAGGAGAGGAGTCACAGAGGGATGCAGGAGAGGAGTCGCAGAGGGATGCAGGAGAGGAGTCACAGAGGGATGCAGGAGAGGAGTCACAGAGGGATGCAGGAGAGGAGTCACAGAGGGATGCAGGAGAGGAGTCACAGAGGGATGCAGGAGAGGAGTCACCGAGGGATGCAGGAGAGGAGTCACAGAGGGATGCAGGAGAGGAGCCGCAGAGGGATGCAGGAGAGGAGTCACAGAGGGATGCAGGAGAGGAGTCACCGAAGGATGCAGGAGAGGAGCCGCAGAGGGATGCAGGAGAGGAGTCACAGAGGGGCAGGAGAGGAGAGGAGTCACAGAGGGGCAGGAGAGGAGTCACAGAGGGATGCAGGAGAGGAGAGGAGTCACAGAGGGGCAGGAGAGGAGTCACAGAGGGATGCAGGAGAGGAGTCACAGAGGGATGCAGGAGAGGAGTCACCGAGGGATGCAAGAGAGGAGAGGAGTCACAGAGGGGCAGGAGAGGAGAGGAGTCACAGAGGGATGCAGGAGAGGAGAGGAGTCACAGAGGGGCAGGAGAGGAGAGGAGTCACAGAGGGGCAGGAGAGGAGAGGAGTCACAGAGGGATGCAGGAGAGGAGAGGAGTCACAGAGGGGCAGGAGAGGAGTCACAGAGGGATGCAGGAGAGGAGTCACCGAGGGATGCAAGAGAGGAGAGGAGTCACAGAGGGGCAGGAGAGGAGAGGAGTCACAGAGGGGCAGGAGAGGAGAGGAGTCACAGAGGGGCAGGAGAGGAGAGGAGTCACAGAGGGGCAGGAGAGGAGAGGAGTCACAGAGGGATGCAGGAGAGGAGTCACAGAGGGATGCAGGAGAGGAGTCACAGAGGGACGCATGGTTCACTTTGGCTCCACACCTGCTGCATTTAGGGTTTCTGACATGAATGAACAACGCTCTGATTTGCTTCATCACATTAAAAGAGGAAGTCCAGGTTAAAAGCCGCTGCAGTGACACTGAGTCTTCCTGGTTTCATTGGTCAAAGTGGTTTTCTTCCTGCTACAGAACAAAACACTGACATCTGTAAATTGGATCGACTGAACTGGCTGATTTCCAGTCGTGCATTATCGTTGCCAAAAGAAGGCGCTGCAGATTTGTGAAAACTACTGGGGCATTTTGGCACTCCACAAACGAAGAACGCAATAGATCATAAATCAACTGTCACTGCTAAACATTTGCAAGTTGTAGCGAAACATCCAACTTATAATAATCTATTGAAAGACTGATTCCACTTAGCTGAGTTTCCAAAGGTGGAGAGGTTGTTAAAAGTGTGTAAAACGGTAAAAACACGTTGATTTTATGATAATGTACCTGCCAGTTATAGATTGTTTCTACTCTTTATAATAACTACAGTTTAACTAGTCTTAATAAAGCATGAACAAAGACTGAATTCATAATGAGCAAAGAGTTTATTAAGAAGGATTCAGGCTTAGTAACTATTTAATTAGTACCACAACTCTTAAGTCTAATTAGCCCCTTAATTAATCAGTACTTCAGACAAGGGTTTATTGCCATCGTCAACAAAATTCACAAACTATAGGAACTTGTAAATAAGGCATGCATAAACACAAGAAGTCACCATAAAATAAAATAGACTCTGAATGTGCTGTTGATCAGACATTAGGGCAAAATGAGGGCAAGTGGACAGTTATGATGATGATAAACGTGACAGGAGTGTTCAGCGTCCATGGGCAGGACGAGGGGGACGCCTGAGGGGGACGCCTGAGGGGGACACCTGAGGGGGACACCTGAGGGGGACACCTGAGGGGGACGCCTGAGGAGGACACCTGAGGGGGACGCCTGAGGGGGACGCCTGAGGAGGACGCCTGAGGGGGACGCCTGAGGGGGACACCTGAGGGGGACGCCTGAGGAGGACGCCTGAGGGGGACGCCTGAGGGGGACGCCTGAGGAGGACGCCTGAGGGGGACGCCTGAGGGGGACGCCTGAGGAGGACGCCTGAGGGGGACGCCTGAGGGGGACGCCTGAGGAGGACGCCTGAGGGGGACGCCTGAGGAGGACGCCTGAGGGGGACGCCTGAGGGGGACGCCTGAGGAGGACGCCTGAGGGGGACGCCTGAGGGGGACGCCTGAGGAGGACGCCTGAGGGGGACGCCTGAGGGGGACGCCTGAGGAGGACGCCTGAGGGAAAGGCTCAAACTGTCAAACTGTCCTGAATCATTTTTAATAAAGCATTTGTACATTATAGATCAAGTCTTCGTTTATGCTTTTGTATTGAGGTGTAGTTATTATTGAGTAGATATTTGGTAAATACAATGTGATTACGCTCTACACTTTCAATGATGTACTCACAATGTATTTACAGTTACATAGTTTCATATACATTTGTACTTAAAGGTGGAATTTAGCAAATTTTTCAGTTTGAGCTGACGCAGAAGTGGACAGAAATCTACGGGAGACGAGCGATGCGATGCGCTCCGTCGCGCTAATAAACAAACACACGTGTGTGTTGTATCGGTCCACACGGGGGAGTGCACATGCGCACTTCAACCTGCGTTCTCAAATCGCCGAAAAATCGTCCATTGCGCCTTTAAGTGTGCATGTACATTATACAAGTACTACAGCCAAAATGTTAAACAAATAAAATACTACTGAGAAAACGGATCAAATTATAGTATTTCAGTTATGTATACATCAGTGTTATACTTAAAACTTGATTAATTTAACTGTTTAAAACGCCAAATACAGGCAATCAGTTCAGACAGTGCCGTTTTGAGTGCTTGTCGATATAAAGGAGAAGATACAGCAGTGAGATTATTTTCAAATATAACTCAGTACAATTATGTGCCAGAATTACACCCAATTACAGAACAAGCACTGTTTAAAAAGTACAATTACTCCAAATATCTACTTAATTAACAGTAACGTGAGTATTTGTAACAGATACTTCCCCCTGCTTTAAGTGTAATTACATAGTTACATCTTTATTATCGTCCTCAAGTCGAAATATCTCTTCTCTTATGTTGTTTTCACCCTGATCTCAGCACCTTTCACTGACATCTGCGTTCTCCATGCGAGATCGCCCAAACCGTTTCTGCTCCAGATAAAACGCTGATCATCAAAGCTTCTCCTCTGTCCAAGTTGGCCTAAGAAGAATACATTTGCAGTGAACGGGTGTATGCATCTCCCGTGGCAATCTTCTGATGGCTACGAGTGATTTTGTTCAAGCTCTCCGTTACATTATTCCCTCTTGGCCTCCTGTGAAGAACTCTGATGAGGAGGCCCTTATCGTCTGCACTTACTGTGTCAATAATGAGATTGTTTTGGAGAGCTACCCCGGGTCTCATCATCGTCTCTTCCAGCCGCTCATGCAGGCGCTCTTTCATCTATCTCTTCCATCTTTTTCCGTAGCGTGCAACTGCTGGGATGGCCTGCCCAGATTGTTTCACAGAGGAACTGCTCAGGTTTTATCCTGCCAGTTGTTCTGAGTCATGAAATGAGGGGCTTAAATACAAGTGGTAATGAAAAAAATAATAATAAGCAAGCAAAATTGTCATGTTCTCCCGTCCTAAAGGTGATTTGGATTAACAAATAACAATAATAAGATAAGATTTGCCCTTATTTGTCCAGTCGTTCGGTCAGACATGTCAATCACGTTACCAAGGAATGGGTAAAAATCTCACAAATCAGCTGTGAACCAGTCACTTTGTGTCCTACAGGCAAAACAAAAGGAATCATCTAAAGAATCAAAATATTAAAAGTCATAATGTGTACATATAGTCCTGATTTCAGAAAATATCATAGTTATGGAGATTCCTGTTTGAAACAATAAAGGCCCCAGGACTGATCCTTGAAGCACCCCTCCTTTAACTTCTTCACCTCACACCTTACCAATAATACAGAACAATAATGAACAATACTGAACAATACTGAAGAATAATGAACAATACTGAACGATACTGAACGATACTGAACGATACTGAACAATACTGAACGATACTGAACGATACTGAACGATACTGAACGATACTGAACAATACTGAACGATACTGAACGATACTGAACGATACTGAACAATAATGAACGATACTGAACGATACTGAACGATACTGAACGATACTGAACAGTAATGAACAATACTGAACAATACTGAACAATACTGAACGATACTGAACGATACTGAACAATAATGAACAATACTGAACGATACTGAACAATACTGAACGATACTGAACGATACTGAACGATACTGAACAATACTGAACGATACTGAACAATACTGCCGGTTAGCCTTGGTTAACAGGCAGACAACACCTAATTGCTTGTAAATCCCATAATTAATCTTTTAAGTTTATTTTCAGAATTATTAGTCAGAATTTAGAGTGGTGCAAGATCAAAGCTGCTCCAATAATCCCAGCGTGATGCAAATCTTTTCTAATCTGTTTGCTCAGCTCCACCAATGTTTGACATGTATTTACTGTATGAAAGGCGCCGGTGCCATCAATTACAGCCTGCTAGTGCCATTGTTTACTCTAGGTGAGACCTGAGCACGATGTCCGGATTCCCCTGAGGCTGTTTGCTCTCCAGAGGAAGGTGTGCACTCTGTCCTTGGCCTTGGCGTGGGACGGGGCGTGGGACGGGACGGAGGGCGTGGGACGGGGGGAGTTTGGCTCCACTGTGATGTAGACTCACAGATTAAGTAAGAGAGACTGAAAGGATTTGTGTGTTTGCATTTGTGAGGATGTGAGCCCTACACTTCCATCAAACAACACTTTCTGGATGTGTTTTATAGTGTAGTATCGCAGTTTTAGACATTTGAAAGGGAAAATAGAGGAATATCCACCATGCTCAGGGTTCCTATGGACCAGAGGACAGAAGCTGAGCAGGAGCATCATCTGTCTCAGTGGTGGTGACATAACATCATGTTTCTGGGCCCTTTGTGAGCTGGTTTATTGCAGTGGTTTTGCAGAAAGGAACTACACAAAAGTACTAATACAGTCATGACAGAAATGGTGAGAAGCATTTTTCCAGCGACGTGACAAATACGCAGCCCGCCACTGTATTGTATCAAGAGCTAATGTAAACTGAAATGTATACTTTAAATATGTACAAACGGGTCAAATGTCAGCATAATCTGTATTGTCCTGTGTAGAACTGGGATTTCAACAACAAAGTACCGTATTTCCCAGACTATAAGTCGCACCTTTTTTCATAGTTTTGTCATAGGGTCCGACTTATATTTATACTTATACTCAAGAGTTATATGTGATATTATTTGTTATTTTCACACTTGCAACCGCATTTCATACTCCAGTACAACTTATATATGCTTTTTTCTTCTCTATTTGCTTTTTTTGGCTGGTGCGACTTATACTCCAGTGCGACTTATAGTATGGAAAATAGCGTTTTTAAAAAACAGTTGAATTTTAAACTGAATTTAGCTTAATTGCAGCAAATTATACATACAGCACTAATCAAGAGTTAGTATTTCTGATTAGCATAAAATGTACTGCACTGAAATGTTAAAATAACTGAAACATGGCTTGTAAGTGACTGAAACTTTATTAGTTTATATTAATGCCGCACCGATTATTTAAAAAAAAAAAGCAAAAAATGGAAAAAAACGGAAAAATGGAAATGGATGACAAGGATGGAACAAACTGACTGGATATTTACAAAATGGAACAGTTTATTCTACTTTGATCATGTTCAGGATCGAAACACATTTGCTGGACACTGGGACACATGGGGCCGTGGCACAGACTTTTTGTTTTTGGAATACTCTTTTTCTTTTATGTGGGCGTGTTCTGTTTGTTTTTAGTGAATAGAAGTCAAATTGAAAAAGTTTGTTGGTCATTTTGAGCTTTTAGTGCTTCAAACGATTATCGTCTCTGCCCATTTGAAACCCTGAAAAATCAGTTTGAAAGTTCCAGAACGGCGCCGACTGCCCAGATATCTGCGCTCACTTTGAATCACAGCACGCGGCGACTATTGCATCTTGATATTACTCTAAAATGACAATTGGATATTATTAAATACATTTTCTATGTTGATATGTTATGATGAATATTCTCAAAACTGTGCGCACGGTTCTTTTATTATTTTGACAGCTCGCAAACCGAATCATGAAGCATTACATTGAGTCACATTATTTTCATCTCTTATCTCTCTGTATGAAATTCAATATTGGCCTTCAAAAGAGATGCTCGTCACTGTTGGCTTAACACAGCAGTGTAATGACAACATGCCGGCTCCAGCCGGGGCTTTGATCACTCTATCGTGTCATCTGTGTCTCCTTTAGCTTTTATTTGATATTAAAGTGTGTTTGCCACAGTTACAAAACAGGATGAAACGATGACAGGGCGGCGTGGAGACAGACAGGGTGTACCTGTCTGCACTCAGCACCCTGTCTGCAGCAGCTATGTAGAAGCTGCAGCTTCACAGGCCAGGCACAGACTGAAGAGTTGTGCAATCAAACCATTTCATTTAAACAATGTTCTAAGCTTTTTCCCGCTGTGAAAATACAGCTGGATTTGTGTTTTGTTTCAGGCAGAAACAGTCTGTTTGTGTCTGACTCAAAAGCTTCAAACTGTTCCACCGGCTGATGTCATGAAGTGGGGTCCTCTTTCTCCAGGAGTATTCTGAGTCCCTAACCTTTACCAGTTTCATGTATTACATCATTTCAAGTTACAAAACATAAAATGCCAATGATAAGTTGAGTAATGCACACAATAAACCCATAAAAAAAAAAGTTTTAATATACACTCTCAATATTTGTGCCACTGTGCATCAATATACATTCCCTACCTCCTCTTTAACATATATTTAAATTTAGTTGAGTTTAGTGATGAAGAAATAACCAAAAATACACCGACATACAATATTTTATTTCTCTCAAGTTGCCAAGTACATTTTCATAAATCTGAACTGATATTCTGATCTGATCGTTGGTCAAAGGTTATCGCTTTGCCTGAAAAATTACACAGAATGGCCTTATCTACCTCCATATAGACAAGGAGGTGATGCCACCAGGCCCAGTTACATGTCAGATCTGTGGAGAGGCCAGGCACTTGACTTTGACAACAAAAAACTGACGTGATTTAATATAAATGACACATTTTGTTTGCAAAATTAACTTAATTGAGCTTTTAACCATGTTATAAGATGGTCCTCTAATTGAAAACCAGCATAATGTATTAAGTTTCATTCATACTTGTTTGATTAATCCTGTTTCTCCCTCTGAGCCTCACAAAAACACTCAAGTTCCATTTTTTCAGTTTGTGATGTCAGAGGCAGAGCTCTGAGATCTATGGTGCAGTTAGTTTTGAAGTCCATAAATCATTGCCAGACTCGTTCTAAACATATACTATATACTATAGGTTTGTTAATCTCTCATTTGTAATTCCCTCTGCAGCCTGTAGGTGGAGCTCAAACTCAATTCCTGGTGTGGGAAACGCCGGACTCAGAGAATGTCATGTGTGGTTTGAAGTTCTAAAACATGAGATGCTAAAGCAGATACTCAAAAGCATGTTTAAAGGCCAAAAGCTGAATACTTCCATGAGGTTTAACTTTAATGTCATTGTGTGAAACATTCCAGGAAAAGCACATCTCCATGACGACGAGCAGAGAAGTTATGCTGTCTTCATGGAGATAAGAAGTTGCGTTACATTGTGCACCTTTAAAGGACAGAGACATGATTTACTGCTAAACCAGGGACACTACAGAGGACAGACCTCCAGTCACGTCTATTTAAAGTAATCCTACATCGCTGTAACTTAAGCAGGGGTTTTGTCATTTACCTTGTATTAAGGCTTAAATCCTTCTTCTGAGAAGTGCTGCTTACTCATGAAGGCTCTCATGTTTCTAGCTTCAGGTGAGTCTTTTCCAGATTAGTGCTCTTTACAAGCAGCGCAGGCTCATGCTTAATTGGCCTAACTTAAATCACTACATTCCTGCTTAATTCAAAGGTCTCTAATCAAGTCGGCTGTTAGAAGTTTGATAAAATAGGCGATCCAGTCTGCTGAAAATGGAATCTCATCAAGCGAGCTCTGAATCATCGGTAGGTGGTCCAATCATCTCAGTTCCTCACCCAGACTCATCTTCGCTGCACTTTTCCCCGTGGTGACCTCTCTAGACACACAAACACACGCGTTCTACAAATGTGGTGCTGCTGACCCAAGGAGACAAATCAGAACGGCCCCGGGGCCTGGCCTGTCCAACCAGCAAGATGAGGTCATTCCACAGAACCTCATTTTCCCTCAAATTGCACCTCTGATCAGTGCTGTGTTTCCTGCAACAATTACACCCACCTTAAGTCCTTATTAGTAAAAACTGGAGAGAGAAAAAGACCACTTGGTTTGTATGAGGGAAGATAATTTACCCGGTCTGCAGAACGCTTCTTTATCTCCCAGTGTGAGCGGAGGCTTCGTCCAAACAGCATCTTTTGATTAGCCTGTCCTGGGCTGTGGAAGGGAGGGGTATGTGGGGTCGTCAGGCAACATCCCTCACTGAGAACAGCACTAACGTTTGGATAAATGGAAAGGCTGATTAATACAAATGCAGTCTTTAGAGTGGACCACCTGTGGACTCCCTCAGGGCTTCAGACTTTCATGTTTATACTATTGATGCTGGAGACATTATTATAGATATCAAAATCACTAACTCATGTGTCTTCTGTGCATGTGTCACGACTCATGTGTGCTCAACTCTAAACTCATGTGTCTTCTGTGCATGTGTCACGACTCATGTGTGCTCAACTCTAAACTCATGTGTCTTCTGTGCATGTGTCACGACTCATGTGTGCTCAACTCTAAACTCATGTGTCTTCTGTGCATGTGTCACGACTCATGTGTGCTCAACTCTAAACTCGTGTGTCTTCTGTGCATGTGTCACGACTCATGTGTGCTCAACTCTAAACTCGTGTGTCTTCTGTGCATGTGTCACGACTCATGTGTGCTCAACTCTAAACTTGTGTGTCTTCTGTGCATGTGTCACGACTCATGTGTGCTCAACTCTAAACTCGTGTGTCTTCTGTGCATGTGTCACGACTCATGTGTGCTCAACTCTAAACTTGTGTGTCTTCTGTGCATGTGTCACGACTCATGTGTGCTCAACTCTAAACTTGTGTGTCTTCTGTGCATGTTTCACGACTCATGTGTGCTCAACTCTAAACTCGTGTGTCTTCTGTGCATGTGTCACGACTCATGTGTGCTCAACTCTAAACTCGTGTGTCTTCTGTGCATGTGTCACGACTCATGTGTGCTCAACTCTAAACTCATGTGTCTTCTGTGCATGTGTCACGACTCATGTGTGCTCAACTCTAAACTCATGTGTCTTCTGTGCATGTGTCACGACTCATGTGTGCTCAACTCTAAACTTGTGTGTCTTCTGTGCATGTGTCACGACTCATGTGTGCTCAACTCTAAACTTGTGTGTCTTCTGTGCATGTGTCACGACTCATGTGTGCTCAACTCTAAACTCGTGTGTCTTCTGTGCATGTGTCACGACTCATGTGTGCTCAACTCTAAACTTGTGTGTCTTCTGTGCATGTGTCACGACTCATGTGTGCTCAACTCTAAACTTGTGTGTCTTCTGTGCATGTTTCACGACTCATGTGTGCTCAACTCTAAACTCGTGTGTCTTCTGTGCATGTGTCACGACTCATGTGTGCTCAACTCTAAACTCGTGTGTCTTCTGTGCATGTGTCACGACTCATGTGTGCTCAACTCTAAACTCGTGTGTCTTCTGTGCATGTGTCTCTAAACACATGTGTCTTCTGTGCATGTGTCACGACTCATGTGTGCTCAACTCTAAACTCATGTGTCTTCTGTGCATGTGTCACGACTCATGTGTGCTCAACTCTAAACTTGTGTGTCTTCTGTGCATGTGTCACGACTCATGTGTGCTCAACTCTAAACTCGTGTGTCTTCTGTGCATGTGTCACGACTCATGTGTGCTCAACTCTAAACTCATGTGTCTTCTGTGCATGTGTCACGACTCATGTGTGCTCAACTCTAAACTCGTGTGTCTTCTGTGCATGTGTCTCTAAACTCGTGTGTCTTCTGTGCATGTGTCACGACTCATGTGTGCTCAACTCTAAACTCATGTGTCTTCTGCGCATGTGTCACGACTCATGTGTGCTCAACTCTAAACTCGTGTGTCTTCTGTGCATGTGTCACGACTCATGTGTGCTCAACTCTAAACTCGTGTGTCTTCTGTGCATGTGTCACGACTCATGTGTGCTCAACTCTAAACTCGTGTGTCTTCTGTGCATGTGTCACGACTCATGTGTGCTCAACTCTAAACATGTGTGTCTTCTGTGCATGTGTCACGACTCATGTGTGCTCAACTCTAAACTCGTGTGTCTTCTGTGCATGTGTCTCTAAACTCATGTGTCTTCTGTGCATGTATCACGACTCATGTGTGCTCAACTCTAAACTCGTGTGTCTTCTGTGCATGTGTCACGACTCATGTGTGCTCAACTCTAAACTTGTGTGTCTTCTGTGCATGTGTCACGACTCATGTGTGCTCAACTCTAAACATGTGTGTCTTCTGTGCATGTGTCACGACTCATGTGTGCTCAACTCTAAACTCGTGTGTCTTCTGTGCATGTGTCACGACTCATGTTTGCTCAACTCTAAACTCATGTGTCTTCTGTGCATGTGTCACGACTCATGTGTGCTCAACTCTAAACTCATGTGTCTTCTGTGCATGTGTTACGACTCATGTGTGCTCAACTCTAAACTCGCGTGTCTTCTGTGCATGTGTCACGACTCATGTGTGCTCAACTCTAAACTTGTGTGTCTTCTGTGCATGTGTCACGACTCATGTGTGCTCAACTCTAAACTCGTGTGTCTTCTGTGCATGTGTCTCTAAACTCATGTGTCTTCTGTGCATGTGTCACGACTCATGTGTGCTCAACTCTAAACTCGTGTGTCTTCTGTGCATGTGTCACGACTCATGTGTGCTCAACTCTAAACTTGTGTGTCTTCTGTGCATGTGTCACGACTCATGTGTGCTCAACTCTAAACTTGTGTGTCTTCTGTGCATGTGTCACGACTCATGTGTGCTCAACTCTAAACTCGTGTGTCTTCTGTGCATGTGTCACGACTCATGTGTGCTCAACTCTAAACTCGTGTGTCTTCTGTGCATGTGTCACGACTCATGTGTGCTCAACTCTAAACTCGTGTGTCTTCTGTGCATGTGTCACGACTCATGTGTGCTCAACTCTAAACTCGTGTGTCTTCTGTGCATGTGTCTCTAAACACATGTGTCTTCTGTGCATGTGTCACGACTCATGTGTGCTCAACTCTAAACTCATGTGTCTTCTGTGCATGTGTCACGACTCATGTGTGCTCAACTCTAAACTTGTGTGTCTTCTGTGCATGTGTCACGACTCATGTGTGCTCAACTCTAAACTCGTGTGTCTTCTGTGCATGTGTCACGACTCATGTGTGCTCAACTCTAAACTCATGTGTCTTCTGTGCATGTGTCACGACTCATGTGTGCTCAACTCTAAACTCGTGTGTCTTCTGTGCATGTGTCTCTAAACTCGTGTGTCTTCTGTGCATGTGTCACGACTCATGTGTGCTCAACTCTAAATCTGTGTGTCTTCTGTGCATGTGTCACGACTCATGTGTGCTCAACTCTAAACTCATGTGTCTTCTGTGCATGTGTCACGACTCATGTG
>NW_027315735.1:3530682-3533182 GCF_026437365.1 Eucyclogobius newberryi
CTAATAGCACCCACACCAACAGCACCCACACTAACAGCACCCACACTAACAGCACCCACACTAACAGCAACAGCACCCACACTAACAGCACCCACACCAACAGCACCCACACTAACAGCACCCACACCAACAGCACCCACACTAACACCAACAGCACCCACACTAACAGCAACAGCACCCACACCAACAGCACCCACACCAACAGCACCCACACCAACAGCAACAGCACCTACACCAACAGCACCCACACTAACAGCACCCACACTAACAGCAACAGCACCCACACTAACAGCAACAGCACCCACACCAACAGCACCCACACCAACAGCACCCACACTAAAAGCACCCACACCAACAGCACCCACACCAACAGCACCCACACCAACAGCACCCACACCAACAGCAACAGCACCTACACCAACAGCACCCACACTAACAGCACCCACACTAACACCAACAGCACCCACACTAACAGCAACAGCACCTACACCAACAGCACCCACACTAACACCACCCACACTAACAGCACCCACACCAACAGCACCCACACTAACAGCAACAGCACCTACACCAACAGCACCCACACTAACACCACCCACACTAACAGCACCCACACTAACAGCACCCACACTAACAGCACCCACACGTTGTGGCTTAGACCCTGTGTCCTGAATACTGGAGAACTGATCAGTCCAATTTAAACTTGATATTTGAACCTGAGAATTGAGGTGTCATGGTTTGAATCTCAAAGACCCAATAACACATGTGTGTGTCATGTAACCAGACGGTCTGATGAAGACGAGGAGCAGATCAGGGGAGGCTTTCATCTGCACAAAGTAACAGACAGAAATATACAAACTAGAGCTACATTTGGTAAATGACACTACAAGACATTAAACCTCACAGACACATAGTATGTCCACAAATATGAGGCAGAACAGAGAAGATTTGGGGCAAAAATGATTTAATTTGGTTGTTTGGAGCACTTGGAGTTCTAAACGTAGTGAGTGACTCTCTCTGGGGCCCCAGACATTTATTTTGCCTTCCTTCCCTGTTGGAGAGCGACGCCCCTGCGAGGGTCTGGGACAAAAGAAGGAGACAAGTGAGAACCAGCCATCGCACTTACTCCAAAAACTCTTTTACATGTGACAGATGTGAAAAAGCAATTCACAGCATCCAGGTGTCTGTTTATAGCCCATTAAACTGTCCTCAACTGTCGACCCCAAGAGGGCGCGAAGCATGAACTGGGGGTGAATTAAGATAAGATAAGATAAGATAAGATGAACCTTTAATGTCCACACAAGGGGAAATGTGGTTGTTCCACTGCAGTAGAAACAGGAGGAAAGGACAGATTATAGAATTTTCAAAAACACACTCTTAATAGAACTCTTATTAACAAAACAAAACACTCTTATGAACAAAACTCCTCTCATATCTTAATAGGGAATGGAGGGAGGGGAATAAAATACAATAAAATAGATAATAAAAATAAAAAATACAGATAAAAATCAGATAATAATAATACAATAATGATAATAGAATAAAATAAAAATAAAGTAAAAATAGCTAGCACAAGACTAGGTAATACTATTAGCAGGTAAGTGAACCGTATAAAAAAAACAAAATAGAACACTCTTATTTACAGGTATTTCACATGGTTGATTCAGTATTGCACATGAATATGATGGTATTGCACATGGTTACATCAGTATTGCACATGAACATGATGGTATTGCACATGGTTACATCAGTATTGCACATGTTCAGGGCAGTGTCTGTTGTAGAGTCTGACAGCAGCAGGAAGGAAAGACCAGCGAAACCTCTCCTTTACACAGCGAATTACATCTATTTATTTAATTGAAAATAATATGTTTCTGTAAAATTGGGTCAGATAACATCATAAACTACTCAAATATGTACAAAGAAGCTTAATTTTAACGTCTATTCAATTTTACTGTGGGGTCCTGAGTTGGATGCATGTTTATTTTGGGGGTCCCAGCCTGAAAAATTGGAGAAATACACCCAGTTCAAGACTCAAACCCAGGACATTGTATGGAGTGGGTTTTACCACGTTTCCACGGCGCTGCAGGTCACTCAGCGCTGACACCGTAACTTCATCCTGAGGGAAGATAACAGTACTTTAGCCTCGGCGCTCACTGCTCCACTGCTCTGGACGACGGGCGCTCTACTCAGGCCCCGTGCAGGCTGCTGCTTGCTCCTGACACACGTTCAAGTCAAGGTGCCAGAAACGAGAGTGCTGCTGTCACCACGGACACCTGAATCAAAAATGTTGGGAATACTTTAGCGCGCAGATATGTAACGGCTCGTCGGCACGGAGACGTGGAAAGTCAGAGGAGTGGAAATGCTTAAATGTTTGAAGTGTTGTGTGTTCGAGTCCAGGCGGTGAAATCCCTCATTGTTGAGGCGATATAAAGAAACACAAAGCTCTGTTGTTCTGACTCGTTCTGCTTATTTATGAAGACACAAATTCTGCAGGTAT
>NW_027315735.1:3538182-3628182 GCF_026437365.1 Eucyclogobius newberryi
CGATGAGGGTTGGCAATAATTTAAATTAAATCTTTAAAATACAATAACTCTTATGAACATGCAGTATTATCCGAGTGCTTATCCGAGGCACTTGAGAACTCCAGAAGCACTTGTCTGGTCTGCTCTGCGGGAGGAGGAGCTGTTGTCAGGGGGAGTGAGTCTCACTGTGGGTGAGACGCCGTGGAAACGGACTGAGCTCAATAAAAGCTGAGATAAAGTGTAAAGAAATAAGAAAAGTCAAAGCATTCTGAACTGTGGAGGTTTTCAGACGACTGGTGGTGTTCTTAAAGCATTTCCATTGGCTCACTTTGGATCAGGTCTGAAAGTGTCTTCAGTGCCATAAGAGAACAGGCCTGTTTCAGGGGTCCGGAGGGGCCCGGAGGGGCCCGTGAGTGGTATTAGCTTCCACGGCGTGCTGCTGGCTCTCTTCTGACTTGTAGAAAACTTTAGTGCAAGTCGACTGGATAAAAGAGAAAACCAACAGCTCAAAGCAGCTACAGAACATAAAACATAATAACTTCTTACTGAATGTGACTTGATCTTGTAATAAACCGCTGCATTTCCAGTTATGGTGATTCATATTTTGAGCTGACAAACTTAACAAACCAAAGCTAACATAGTTCATAATGCAGCACTATCCAAACCCAAAGCATCACAGGAAGTTCAAACCCAGAATAGGGGCTTTAAAGGAGGAACATAAATGTAGAAAAAGCTGAGGATAAATGGAAGGTTTTCTACCTTTAGCCACGTCTCACAGCGCCACAAATTTGGAATTATCAAAGGTCTTTTTGTGAAATGTTGAGATTAGCCATATGAAGAAAAAGTATGATTCAGGTACGATGTATTATATTGTATTTATATGTAAAAAAACTTAGTATGTTTGGGTGTTATCAGCTGCACACGTAGCCATGGAAACGCTCCATAGTGACCCGGTCTGGGGGACAAAAGCCACTCAAAACATGGCTTTTGAATTCATCGTGTGACATGAGGCCAAGAAAATAAAACATTGAACAATATGTGAAACAGAAATCATGGTGGAGCCTTCAGGAGGTAATGGACAAACTCCATGTCAAAAACAACACGGTAACATTATGTCTGACCCCAGTTGATATGTAATATGAATGTTATATGTGACTTTATAATGTCCAGAAAGTCTTTCTTGGGGCAAACATTATGTAATCCATTTGACTTGGTGGGTTTGGTTGAACACGGTGTAATGTGTCTAAAGGTCTGATCCTTCTCTCAGACACAGTCCACAGACACCTGCTGACATCACTGTGTGGGACGTGGACTCTTCAGTGTCAAACTGTGATGTTTGACAAGTGTAATGTGGTGAGGCGGGTGGGTCCCACACATTCTGCTCTAATCATGCGCTGCCCTGCCCAGAGACGCAGGCTCCAGAGAAAACAGCGCTGCGATAAGGTCACGCAATGAACTAAAGCTGGGAGTCTGTTCTAATCTGTGACCAACAAGATTAAAGCCTTAAGGAGCATATGGGCTGGAGAAGGAAACATTTACTGATGTGAAAGACATGAAGAGAACCCCTGACATGTGTTACAGGCCCAAGATAAAAGATTGTTTAAGAGCTTTAAAACCTCAACAGATCAAACACTGGCTGTGAAAGTCACGCAGCGACGTGACCGACATGGACGTGATCAATGTTCTGAAGTCAGACCTCGTCAGTAGAATGAGCCCTGACTGGCAGAACGACACCGGGCACTGGTCCCAAAGCTCCAGATCGTCTCCATGTGATGGGAAGTGTCTTTCTTTTAACACTCTGGAGACTGCAAATCCATCCAGCGTGTGGATATGAGCGTGGTCCAAACAGAGTGGTGCGTGGATGGACGTGGAGGGACGTGGAGGGACGTGGAGAGAAGTGGAGGGGCGTGGAGAGACCTGGAGGGACGTGGAGGGACCTGGAGGGACCTGGAGGGACGTGGAGGGACGTGGAGAGAAGTGGAGGGATGTGGAGGGACCTGGAGGGACCTGGACGGACTTGGAGGGACGTGGAGGAACCTGGAGGGACCTTGAGGGACGTAGAGGGACCTGGAGGGACGTGGAGGGACTTGGACGAATGTGGAGGGACCTGGAGGGACCTGGAGGGACGTGGTGGAGGGACGTGGAGGGACATGGAGAGAAGTGGAGGGACGTGGAGGGACGTGGAGGGACGTGGAGGGATGTGGAGGGACCTGGAGGGGCCTGGAGGGACCTGGAGGGACGTGGGGGGACGTGGAGGGACCTGGAGGGACCTGGAGGGACGTGGAGGGACATGGAGAGAAGTGGAGGGACGTGGAGGGACGTGGAGGGACGTGGAGGGATGTGGAGGGACCTGGAGGGGCCTGGAGGGACCTGGAGGGACGTGGGGACGTGGAGGGACCTGGAGGGACGTGGGGACGTGGAGAGAAGTGGAGGGACATGGAGGGACGTGGAGGGATGTGGAGGGACGTGGAGAGAAGTGGAGGGACATGGAGGGACGTGGAGGGACCTGGAGAGAAGTGGAGGGACATGGAGGGACGTGGAGGGATGTGGAGGGACGTGGAGAGAAGTGGAGGGACATGGAGGGACGTGGAGGGACCTGGAGAGAAGTGGAGGGACGTGGAGGGACGTGGAGAGAAGTGGAGGGACGTGGAGGGACCTGGAGGGACCTGGAGGGACGTGGAGGGACGTGGAGGGACGTGGAGAGAAGTGGAGGGACGTGGAGGGACCTGGAGGGACCTGTACGGACTTGGAGGGACGTGGAGGAACCTGGAGGGACCTTGAGGGACGTAGAGGGACCTGGAGGGACGTGGAGGAACCTGGAGGGACCTTGAGGGACGTAGAGGGACCTGGAGGGACGTGGAGGGACTTGGACGGATGTGGAGGGACCTGGAGGGACGTGGAGGGACCTGGAGGGACGTGGTGGAGGGACCTGGAGGGACGTGGAGGGACGTGGAGGAACATGGAGAGAAGTGGAGGGACGTGGAGGGACGTGGAGGGACGTGGAGGGATGTGGAGGGACCTGGAGGGGCCTGGAGGGACCTGGAGGGACGTGGAGGGACCTGGAGGGACCTGGAGGGACGTGGGGACGTGGAGAGAAGTGGAGGGACATGGAGGGACGTGGAGGGATGTGGAGGGACGTGGAGAGAAGTGGAGGGACATGGAGGGACGTGGAGGGACCTGGAGAGAAGTGGAGGGACGTGGACGGACGTGGAGGGACGTGGAGAGAAGTGGAGGGACGTGGAGGGATCTGGAGGGACCTGGAGGGACGTGGACATTATGTTTACATGCTCAGAACTCCCAGAGCGCTAAACAACTCAAATGTCCTTTGTCCAAAAGCGGTCAGACCACTCTTGTCCCAGTCGACGTGCAGCTAAAAGAAATGATTAGGCTCAAGGGGCCGAGATAATTAAGCATCAGCACCAAAATGTTGCTGTAATTTGGACTAAAAACTGTAATATAAGCACACTTTTTGACAAACATAGATGATATTATGAGAAGCGCTGCAAGAGCACGTGTAGGACTCCAACAGGAGATCTTTGGAGAGGGATTCTTTTTCAATTTGAAGATAATAGAGTGGTGTCTGCGGGGTAAAATATCACCGAAAGTCAGACAAGGCACAAGTTCAAAAAGCCTTTATTGCATCCAGAATCAGGACAAGCAACGGGACAGCTTTTAATATTCACAAGCAAAGATGGAATACAGACTTATTAAATGCCTTTTTCTTTTACTCTCCATGCCATTTTATCCTGCAACATTTCTAGAATATTCAAATAAACAGGTTCAATTCATTAATTTACATATTTCCTTTAACACCGCGGATCAAAACAAAACCACACGTGCCAGTCTGAGGCAAAGAGGTCGAAGTTCATCATCTGCTGATCTAAAATGTGTGAGCGCGCGTCCAGACACATCATCTAATATTTTCCTGTCTCTTTCTTCCCGGTCCCAGTAATGTCAACACACTGCACATGAACAGTTAGTACAGAAACCCACGTAACGATTCTACTGATCATAAATGAAATAGTCAACGTGGGATAAAAGATATTTGACGTAGCAGTCTTTATGTTCTGATCAGAGCGTTCTCCTTATCCAGATATGTCGCTCTTTCGTCAGAATACTTGAGTACTTGAGTCACCTTGGAATCTGTCAGTCTGAGGTGCAGCGGGTTCACCTGTCCTCACACCACTCAGTGTCATGTCCCGCATCCTTGTGTCCCGCGAGAAACATGTCTTTGTAGAAATGAAAATAGCTCAAAAGCTGAACAATAAATCAACACATTTAAATCTGAATTTCTATTGTTTGGACTCATAATTGAGGTGCGGGACGATAGTGTTTCAGCCACAGCTTCAATCCCTCGTTCACATTCACACCAACACATTTTGTAAAATATAAGTCACTCCAAAAAATCATTCATTGAACATTTTGTCAAATTCCCATTTAGACATAATTAAATAAATCAAACAACTCCTGCAACGATTCATAAAATAAGACAAGAAAAGGACAAAACTCAAATTTTGACCATTTGAGTGTGAAAGCAAAGTAGATCCTAATAATGTATAGATTATTATTTCATTCTTATTTGTCATCACTTCTTTACTGTTCACATGAGACTTTACTGTTCACATGAGACTGCAAAGGCACTTTTCCTGTGACAATATCTACTGAGTCACTTCTGCGTTTAAATCAAAACATCTGTTTCTATTCTGTATCTGACTTTGAGGATCAGTGACACTAAAGGTAAAACTTTAATGTGTGTTTTACCAGGACATTGTGGCCAGCGTGTTGTTTGACGCTGCTCTGTGGTGTTTTACGCCGCTCTGTGTTTTTTTACGCCGCTCTGTGTTGTTTTACGCAGCTCTGTGGTGTTTTACGCTGCTCTGTGGTGTTTGACGCTGCTCTGTGGTGTTTTCTGTGGTGTTTTACGCTGCTCTGTGGTGTTTTACGCAGCTCTGTGTTGTTTTACGCAGCTCTGTGGTGTTTTATGCTGCTCTGTGGTGTTTTACGCTGCTCTGTGGTGTTTTACGCCGCTCTGTGTTGTTTACGCCGCTCTGTGGTGTTTTATGCTGCTCTGTGGTGTTTTACGCTGCTCTGTGGTGTTTTACGCTGCTCTGTGGTGTTTTACGCAGCTCTGTGGTGTTTTACGCAGCTCTGTGGTGTTTTACGCTGCTCTGTGGTGTTTTACGCCGCTCTGTGTTGTTTACGCCGCTCTGTGGTCTTTTACGCTGCTCTGTGGTCTTTTACGCTGTTCTGTGGTGTTTTACTCTGCTCTGTGTTGTTTTACGCAGCTCTGTGGTGTTTTACGCAGCTCTGTGGTGTTTTACGCTGCTCTGTGGTGTTTTACGCAGCTCTGTGGTGTTTTACGCTGCTCTGTGGTGTTTTACGCAGCTCTGTGGTGTTTTACGCTGCTCTGTGGTGTTTTACGCAGCTCTGTGGTGTTTTACGCTGCTCTGTGGTGTTTTACGCCGCTCTGTGGTGTTTTCTGTGGTGTTTTACGCTGCTCTGTGGTGTTTTACGCTGCTCTGTGGTGTTTTGCTCTGTGGTGTTTTGCTCTGTGGTGTTTTTTTACGCCGCTCTGTGTTGTTTACGCCGCTCTGTGGTGTTTTATGCTGCTCTGTGGTGTTTGACGCTGCTCTGTGGTGTTTTCTGTGGTGTTTTACGCTGCTCTGTGGTGTTTTACGCTGCTCTGTGGTGTTTTGCTCTGTGGTGTTTTGCTCTGTGGTGTTTTTTTACGCCGCTCTGTGGTGTTTTAAGCCGCTCTGTGGTGTTTTACGCAGCTCTGTGGTGTTTTACGCCGCTCTGTGGGGTTTTATGCAGCTCTGTGGTGTTTTACGCTGCTCTGTGGTGTTTTACGCTGCTCTGTGGTGTTTTACGCAACTCTGTGGTGTTTTACGCAGCTCTGTGGTGTTTTACGCTGCTCTGTGGTGTTTTACGCCGCTCTGTGTTGTTTACGCCGCTCTGTGGTCTTTTACGCTGCTCTGTGGTCTTTTACGCTGTTCTGTGGTGTTTTACTCTGCTCTGTGTTGTTTTACGCAGCTCTGTGTTGTTTTACGCAGCTCTGTGGTGTTTTACGCTGCTCTGTGGTGCTTTACGCAGCTCTGTGGTGTTTTACGCTGCTCTGTGGTGTTTTACGCAGCTCTGTGGTGTTTTACGCCGCTCTGTGTTGTTTACGACGCTCTGTGGTCTTTTACGCTGCTCTGTGGTCTTTTACGCCGCTCTGTGGTGTTTTACGCAGCTCTGTGGTGTTTTACGCTGCTCTGTGGTGTTTTACGCTGCTCTGTGGTCTTTTACGCTGCTCTGTGGTGTTTTACGCCGCTCTGTGGTGTTTTACGCCGCTCTGTGTTGTTTACGCTGCTCTGTGGTGTTTTACGCTGCTCTGTGGTGTTTTACGCTGCTCTGTGGTGTTTTACGCAGCTCTGTGGTGTTTTACGCTGCTCTGTGGTGTTTTACGCAGCTCTGTGGTGTTTTACGCTGCTCTGTGGTGTTTTACGCTGCTCTGTGGTGTTTTACGCTGCTCTGTGGTGTTTTACGCTGCTCTGTGGTGTTTTACGCTGCTCTGTGGTGTTTTACGCAGCTCTGTGGTGTTTTACGCAGCTCTGTGGTGTTTTCAAATCAAATCAAATCAATTTATTTTTGTAAGGCCCAAAATCACAACAACAGTTGCCTCTGAGGGCCACAGGGAGAAATGAATCAACAATGTCTGTGGTGGCGATGGAGTCAGACAATGTCTGTGGTGGCGAGGGACGATGTCCCAGGGTCCTCTGTCCTTAGACTCTCCTTCTCGGCCAGGAAAAACTACAAAAAAAACCTCTTTGGGAAAAAAGCGTAGAAACCTGGAGGAGTTCCAGTGAAGGAGAGATCCGACTCTCACAGACGGACAGACAGACACGAGGAGACTGGAGCTGGACCCACTCTTCAGGCAGATGAGGGACCGACTGAGGCTAACTGGACCCACTCTTCAGGCAGATGAGGGACCGTCTGAGTCGAGCTGGACCCACTCTTCAGAAGAGGGACCGACTGAGGCGAACTGGACCCACTCTTCAGATGAGGGACCGACTGAGGCGAACTGGACCCACTCTTCAGGCAGAAGAGGGACCGTCTGAGTCGAGCTGGACCCACTCTTCAGGCAGATGAGGGACCGACTGAGGCGAACTGGACCCACTCTTCAGGCAGATGAGGGACCGTCGGAGGCGAGCTGGGCCCACTCTTCAGGCAGAAGAGGGACCGTCTGAGGCGAACTGGACCCACTCCTCAGGCAGATGAGGGACCGTCGGAGTCGAGCTGGACCCACTCTTCAGGCAGATGAGGGACCGTCCACACAGGGCAGGGACCACTTCACCAGGGGAGGGGCATCTGGGTCCACAGGTCCTCAGGAGTGAGAGAAAGAAAAAGAAGGCGGTGAACAGTTTGCAAGTGGAATCAAAAAATAAATATTGTTTGATAGCATAAGTAGTCAGAAGAAGAAGAGGATAGTGCTCAAGCTGTCATACTTCCCCCAGCACAGTTGCTCCTAGGGCAGCATAGCTAAAGCTGTGGGTTTATGTTTCTGTTCCTAACTAGTCTGACCATAAGCGATTTCGAAGAGGAACGTTTTAAGCCTGGACTTAAATGAAGAGACTGTCAGCATATTTAACATGGGTCGGGAGCTGATTCCATAACACAGGAGCTTGGTAGCTAAACGCTCTACCTCCTACAGTACTTTTAGAGACTCTTGGGACCACCAGAAGGCCGGCATTCTGAGAGCGAAGAGCTCTGTTTGGATGATATGGTTCTATAGCATCTTTGAGGTAGGATGGGGCCATGTCATTTATGGCTTTGTAGGTCAAGAGTAGAATTTTGAATTTAATTCTAGACTCGACGGGGAGCCAGTGAAGAGACTTCAGCACTGTCGTAATGTGCTCTCTTCTTTTTGTTCCTGTTAGTAATCTTGCTGCTGCATTTTGAACCAGTTGAAAGCTTTTTATGGAGCTTTTAGGACACGCTGCAAGCAGGGAGTTACAGTAGTCTAATCTAGTCGTTATAAATGCATGGATAAGTTTTTCAGCATCACTTTTAGGCAGGATTCTTCTGATTTTGGCTCTTGTTGCGCAAATGGAAATAGGCTGTTTTACAAGCTTGATTTATATGAGCTTTAAATGAGAGCTCCTGGTCAAATAAGACTCCAAGGTTTCTTACAGTAGAACTGGAGGCTACACTGACATTGTCCAGTGTGACTATCTGCTCAGATAGAGCGTCTCGTAGATGCTTAGGGCCAAGCACAATGATTATTGTGACCTCGGTTTTTTCAGGGTTAAGAAGCAGGTAGTTAAGTGTCATCCAGGTTTTTATCTCCTTCACACAAGTACTAAGTCTGTCTACTTGATCGCTCTGATCAGGTTTCATTGATAAATACAGCTGAGTGTCGTCTGCATAGCAGTGGAAGTTAATGTCATGCTTTCTGATAATGTTGCCTAATGGCAGCATATAAAGAGTAAACAGAATTGGACCGAGTACCGAACCCTGTGGCACACCGTAAATTACTTTAGAGCTTGGTGAGGAGCTCTGGTTTACATTAACAAATTGGAACCTATCAGATAAATAGGATTCAAACCAGCTGAGGGCTGTTCCTCCAACACCTACATCACATTCTAACCTCTGCAGTAGAATGTTGTGGTCAATGGTGTCAAACGCTGCGCTGAGGTCCAACAGAACCAGGATTGAGACCAGTCCATCGTCAGCGGCTAATAACAAATCATTTGTGACTTTAACTAGTGCAGTTTCAGTGCTGTGGTGGGCTCTGAACCCTGACTGGAAAACTTCAAATAAGTTATTGTCCTGCAGGTGGCGACAAAGCTGTTTTACTACAACTTTTTCAAGGATTTTAGAGACGAAGGGAAGATTTGAAATAGGTCTGTAGTTTACCAATAGATCGGGATCTAGATTAGGCTTTTTCAGAAGAGGTTTAATGACTGCATGTTTGAAGGACTGTGGAACATAGCCACTTTCGAGTGAAGTATTTATTATATTAAGAATAGGGTCTATAATTAGGGGGAGAATGTCTTTGAGGAGTCTGCTTGGAATGGGGTCTAGGACACAAGTTGAGCTTTTAGAGGACATAATGGCTGAAGTTATCTCTGCTTGATCAACAGCTGTTTTACGCCGCTCTGTGTGGTTTACGCCGCTCTGTGGTGTTTTACGCTGCTCTGTGGTGTTTTACGCCGCTCTGTGTTGTTTACGCCGCTCTGTGTTGTTTTACGCTGCTCTGTGGTGTTTTACGCTGCTCTGTGGTGTTTTACGCTGCTCTGTGGTGTTTTACGCAGCTCTGTGGTGTTTTACGCCGCTCTGTGGTCTTTTACTCTGCTCTGTGGTGTTTTACGCCGCTTTGTGGTCTTTTACGCTGCTCTGTGGTGTTTTGTTCTGTGGTGTTTTACGCCGCTCTGTGGTGTTTTACACTGCTCTGTGGTGTTTTCTGTGGTGTTTTATGCTGCTCTGTGGTGTTTTACGCCGCTCTGTGGTGTTTTACTCTGCTCTGTGTCGGGGCGAGAGCATCGCTGGAGGACAAAGACACAATGAACGAGTTGATTCAGTGGCAGGTCTGAGTCTGGACTCATTGGACATTGTGATGGACAAAAGAAGGAGAACCAAACTTCAGACTGTTCTCTCTGTTACGGAGCGTCCCCTCCTTCAGTGGCCGATGCCCCGGTGTTCTACTGAACGCCCCAGGAACTCTTTTATTCCAGCAGCTGTGACTTTTTATAACAGGCATTTTGTCTGAAACGTGTTGTTAACAATTGCATGTGTTTCTGCTTTTATAACACAAAGTTCTGCAGCAGCGTCCAGAACGTGTCTGTTGTGTTTCATGTTCATGTCGTTTCCATGTGAGTCCAAGTCTGTCTGTTCTTAAGTCATTTTTACATCAATATCGAGGCTTACAATGAAAAACATGTGAAATAAATGATCTACTTGTGTCATAGGTTATCACAAAATATCAGAAAAAAAGCATCATTTGCCTTAATTAAACCAGTGGTTCTCAAAATGTTTAGAATAAACAGCACGATGACACACTGTGCGAGACAAAAGCCTGTGTCACACCGTCCATGACACGCTCTTGTTTACAGGTTGTTATTACATCCACGTCCCGCATTACGTCGTCCTCCATCAGGGACCGAACACACGCTCAGTGACAGAGATCACTGCTTCTCTTGTCTGGATTCTTGGGGGATAAACGCAGGTGAGTTGTAGCTTTGACAGAGACGAGAAGTGTCCTATTATTGTACAAACATTACATCACCGTCCACTGTCCACAGGTTATTAGGCAGAGGAAGCTCCTGTCAGTGTGTTGGACTTGTTTATGGTGCTGTCCCCTCTAAAGATAGTCAAACGGATGAAGCACCACTGCCAAAACACATTTATTTCATGTATAGAAAGTTGTGTTTGTGTCATTGTTGGCTCCTGTATCTCTGTATGACATAAAATAACCAGATTTCAGCGCTTCAAAGTCTGTACTTACAGTTTCGTGATGTGATGATGTCGTAGCGTGAAAACAGATGCAACAGAATCTCATGTTAAAGAGAGTGTGGGAAAAGCCATGGAGCATCTATAAATAAAAGCATATATTTGGATAAGACGCAAACACTGACACACTTTACTTTGTGACATCGTGACTGTAATAGACACTATTATGATTAGGATGATATTTATGCAAAAGAAAAACATAGCGTACATTCCTGGTGCAGCCGCGATGATGTCGACAGAAATCGTATGTTGTGTCACTGTAGTTGTGTTGTCATCGCTCCACAAAAGTCACAAGGTGCTTTGGGGGCGGAGCCAGTCACAGCGTCACATGACCTGCTCTGATACTGAAGTGTGAGGAAGAGCGTTTCACACAAGAGCGGTGTATTAAGTATGATATTAAACAGGACATTTGAGCTGTGTAATACATCGTTCTTCCAGGAGCTTTAAAACGTTTAAGATGAAGTCATTTTCAATCTGAGGAGCTGGTCTAAGGCAAAGGCAGGCTGGTTTCAGGTGAGACTCCTCCCTGAGGGCAGGGCTCAGTCAGCTCAGAGCAGTGTAGCTTCTCAGACAGCTCTTCAGATTGAAAATAACTTTGGAGTGCTGCTCAGTGGCTGAGTGGAAAGCACATGTGCCAGGCTCCAGGTGCAGACGGCCACAGGGCTGTTTCCTGCATGTCTTTCCCTCTCTCATCCCCATCTCAGGCTGCACTGTCCGGTCCGATAAAGCCAACGGCAAAATCCTTTTATTAAAATAACAAAACAACTTTGAAAGTTTAATAGTCAATTACAAGTTTTAAAACCTTTGAACCTTTCACTTGTCCTGGGCGCTAGGCCCGTCCTGAGATATTATTCTGTTTCAATTTCTCCCTTATATTAAGTGATGTCAACTCTGTGACGAGTTGGCCCCTGTCCAGGGTGTGCCCCGCCTAAGGCCCAAAGTCACAGGGCTAGGCTCCAGTCCCCCGCGACCCCGAAAGGGAACAAGCGGTCGAAAATGAATGAAAAATGTCTCCCTCAGTAACATGACAGATCAGAAACCTGGAAGTCTCCAATGACTCACATCACGTTGCTAAAGGGGTGCATTTATTTATTTTCTCATTGTTTAATCCCAGTGCAGTGGGACACTATAATGATGCATGATATGTCCACTTGAATTTGTATTATATTATAGTTAAAAACATAACTTTTTATAACTTTTCTGGACGGGGCCTTTCATTTTCTCGTCTCCATGACGATGTTATTGCCTGAAATGTTTCACAGTATGACGTTAAAAGTATCTATCACTGTGAAGACCCACTTCACATGGATCTATAGAAGATATGTTTTTCAACAATAATAGAACCAAAATGAAAAAACTGTAGAAATGTAAATCCTGACGTATGTTCCAGTCACAGCAGTGACTGACGAGCAAATGATCTAATTAAATCTCACTCTTAGACACCTGTAAACAAACACAGTTTCAGGAGTGATTTGTGCTCGTACATGACAAAGCCACAAATTAGCTTCGAATGACTTGTCGTAGGTGAAATCCCAGCTCGGGGCGAGATAAATTCACCTTCTTCCACAAAGCAATGAATCACATAAATGTGACAAATATGGTTTGACGTTGCTTTTGGGCTGATTAATGAGTGTAGCTGCAGTCCCAGTGGAAAGTCCCACACAGACAGGTTAGAAGAAATGTGTTCAGCGCCGGAGTGAAGAAAAGCCTCTTCATGTGTGTCCTGGCGCTCAGCGCTGCTCGCTCGGCTGCTGCGCAGACAAGCCGCTCCCCTCATGTGAACCTGAACCTCCGCCGCTGCCTCGCTCCTCTGACACTTCAGGCACATATCATCTCATATCTCCAACTCAATACAGAACAGTACAACAACTCCTGGAGTTTGGAGTGAAATCATAATTATTTGAATGTTAAAGTTATTTGAAGTAGAGGAGGTATACGGATATTTATTTAACTGTATCAGCAATATTTTGGGATTTATGTTTTAAAAGTGACCATAGACTGGACTTGAGGCTCCTGAGCAAGAACTAAAAAAAAGTCCCCAAAGTGTGGTCCCAGCCCCTTGTTCCGATGGGGACTGGAAGTAAAAAAAAAAGTACCAGGAACTGAAAATAGGGACGTGCATTCATACTGGAGCACCTCAACCTGAACCCAGAGCAGGCTGCAAAGGCCCGATCCTCCAGGAAACGCCTTGTTCAGACTCGTGGCAGGTTCAGCATGTATTTTGAGCTTTAGCGTTCGGGCTGCAGCTCATCTAACCGCTCCAGACTGCTGCGGTGTCCTTGAAAAATAGACTCCTTCAGGATGATCTCTGCAGAGCCGCACCTCCCCTGCACCTCCCCCGGACCTCCCCCGGACCTGCGCCACGACCCGGACCTGCGCCCGGGCGTGACACCGTACGTTGATTTGGATTGTTTTGCACTCGCAGGCGGGAGGTACACCTGACCCAGCCTTGTTCCAGATGGATAGACGGGTCCTGCTCCTGACCGGTTGGCCCAGTGGCATTGAAGGATGGGTCAAATGCACAGAACGTATTTACAGGGACAATAGAATATATCATTAACTGTCAGGACCATCAGCAGGTCATGAGCTCTATGCAGTGATGCCACATTCCACGTGGATAAAGATGCAGTAAAAGTCTAAACTAAACTAATCTGAACTCAAACAGGAGAATCTTACTCTGTCTGTGGGTGTCAGAGAGATTCTTCGATAGAACAAGCCCTTTTCATGAAAGACATTTTGACATGTTTTTGCAGATGTGTTAATTCCACTGATTACAATAGCATTCCACTGCATGAGCTGCTGCAGTCTGACTGAGACTCTGATTATTCACCTGCACTTTACCTGCTACGACCGGTTAAAACATCTTTGTCCAGTGGAAAACACAAGATGATTATGTGAGAGGTGTGTTCATAGTCGTGGTTGAGATGAACTAGATGCCAAAACAGTATCATCCGACATATTAAGCGATAAAGTTGAGTTCTTAAAAATCTGTTTTGTCATATTGTTGTAAAGTGCCAGAAAACAGGGAAATCCAATTATCTCCAAACTGTACAAGAGATTTGCAGCACCTTGTAACCAACAATCTGTTAAAAACACATATAATTCTTTAAAATATATTAATAATATTTGTTGGTGCTTCTGACAGTCCCAGATCCAGTCATTTCACAAACCCTAAAAACTCTTCTTTTATTAAACTGAAGCTTCATTTTAACACTGACCTGTCTGTGGCTGCCTGTCAATCAAACCTTTGCCTCTGCACCTTCACTAGCTCCATCCAACCACAGCAGCAGAACCATCCGCCTCCTCAGTCTCCTCCTCTTGTCCACCATCTGCACCACTTTGTCACTCACTGATCTGTCACTCTCTGACTGAAAAGCCGTCACAGAATTCTTTGTGATTCTCCAGAATGAAGTCATGTCGCGTCTCAAAGCAGCGCGTTCCCTTTGATAATAACCATGACTTCATCTTAGAAACAAGCCTGTCATCTTCACCGAGTTTTGTCACCTGTAGCAACACGATCGTCTGGCTTTTATTTAGACCAGCATTCCAACTGTTCTGCATTTAGAGAAAAGTTTATCATACTCCTCATACTTCCAGAGTCATTTCCCTCCCTTCTGAAGCCTAATGTGTTCGCCTGGACCACACAAACCTCTTATACAACCGGCAGCACGTCCGGGTGATGCCTTCCAGCCGCATCGGCAGTTCCCACCATGCGCCGCTTATCACAAATCTAACTCGGTTGCTCAGGTAACCAACAGCAACAAGGAGGATGGAGGGAAACATGTGAGAGCTTTGGGAATACAAACACTGATAATGAACACATTCCCAATATAAACTCCAATTTATTTGACGGTATTATGTTGTTTTATGTTGTTTGATTTATGAGGTGGAGTTTAAAAAGACATATTATAATATTTTGGCATTAAGTAATAAACTATTACAGATGAAGATCGTTAGTTAACATTTAGTTCATTGTAATTTACAATATTGATCTAAAACAGATGAACATTGTCCAATGTCTTCCTGTTCTAAACTGCCTCTTCATAGTGGCATATTCTTGTGTAAAGCAGTCGATTTTTGTTTGCTTTGAACAAACAACACTTTTGTGGATGACCTGACTTCTTCTTTTCTTTTGTCAACAGGAGGATAAGGATAGGTGCATATGTTCATGATGAGGGAGCATAATATGTCCACTTTAACATGTAAAACATGTGAAACACTGATGTCTTGAAAACCACTCAAAGTCCATTTAGTTGGGATGAAGGTTGTATAATAAAAATGCTCAGCTATCATCCTTAAGACATCTAAAAACAATGGCGTGGTTTTGACATAATGAGTTTGAATGTTTAAAGGTTCTAAAAAGTGGATTTAGCAACAGTCTGTTTCACCACTTTGAACGCAGGTGTAAAGTTCCATGTTATTACCTGTCAATCATGGAAAAATCATTCCAGGTTCTTGTGGTTTGGTCCCACAGCGTGTGGAGGCTTTTGTGATTTCAACATTAAAATGCATTGTGTGGGAAATTCCCTTAAGACACATGTATCAAAGCACATTACTCAAGCACGGCGCTGTACATAGGTTTTGACTTGAGAATTTGGAAAGACAATTTTTTGCAGATGATTCAGCCGCTCCAAAAATAAACATGGACATTCCTTATGCTATCAAACTATCTCAGTTGAACTCACGCCACAGACAAAGTGTGATTTTTAAAGTGTGATGTTGCACATGCTCCTGCAAAGAAGGATCAGTGACATCATCTTCTGAGAGCTTATTTTTGTAATGTGCATTTAGTTTGTATGAATCCAGACTGCTTCCCTCAAACCTGTGATCAGGAGCTTTTACTTCACTTTTCTACATCTCTCACCTAAACCTCAATATTTAGTAGTTCTGAAATACTCTTCAGTCCTTGTGATGTATTCTTTCTTTTCCTTTTGCCTTGTAAGAAGTCATGTTTGGACTCTGCTTGTCCCTGATTTGCAAACCAACCTGTCAATCACACCCTCTGAACTCAGGGTGTTGAAGCAGATGTCCAGATGACATATTTGTACAGTTTCATAGAAGCGTGTCCTCTTGGCGGTCCCTAAACGTCCTGACACGTGCCTCTGTCCAAAGACGCCATGATTTGTTGTTTGTGTTGATGTGAAGTCGCCATGGTTAAAGGAATGTGGGGATGGTTGTCATTATCTCTTCATTTTTGCATCTCGTCCTGGTTTCATTCAAATGCATCACGTTTAATGACTCTTGTCCAAAACTGATAAATCATTACCATCTTTCTTTGACACTCTCTGAAGCCGAGGTGTCACTGCACAAAGTGTCACACTCGAGGAATAATGCAAATGTGTTTTCCCACTAGTAGCGCTACAACCACATGATTATTGTGTCAATTAAATGGGATTTGACTGATTTGGAACGATGTTTTGGATGAGCTTCACTGGCCCGTGTGGTCGGTCATGACAGTTTGCTGCATGTCCTTTCCCTCTCGATATACACAGTACCTTTATGTCCATCTGTGTAAAATATAAACAACGATAAAGACTTGGAAGTTTACGTTCACTTCACAAAAAAGGTTCAAACTCTCGTCGGTCATGAATATTTCACCTTTAGCTCGGGGCGTAACGTGCTGCTGAATGTGAAGGTTTAATATGATAAGCCCCTGGTTACCGCAATGTCAAAATCCATTAAGCCCTTGTAACGGCAATATAAATATGCGGTTTTCCCTTAATTACTACAATATAAAAGACATTAGGCCCAAGTCAAAGCTCAGTAAGACCTCAATAACAGGGAGAGCTCTTGTTACCGCGAGCACCAGCTCTGAGTCATGACTGGTGCAGGTTCTTTAGGTGGTGAGATCAGATCAGAGAGAGACATAAAACCTTCTCATTTAGTCAAGCCTTTTGATTGCATTTGTTTTAGCGGCTGATTTGACTGTATATTGTTGTATTATGTATTGCTCACTGTAAATTTGTTGTGTTTTTATCGTTTTATTCTGCGTTTTGTGAAGCACTTTGTGACTTCTGTCTGTGAAAGGTGCTATATAAATAAAATGGACTTATTTACTATGTTCAGTTACAATATCCACCGCTTGATTATCATTTCTAATGTTTTGTAACTAACTGAATCAACAGTGTCCCACCAATGCTGTCCTCTCCACTGCTGTCCTCTCCACTGCTGTCCTCTCCACTGCTGTCCTCTCCACTGCTGTCCTTTACACTGCTGTCCTCACCACTGCTGTCCTCACCACTGCTGTCCTCTCCACTGCTGTCCTCTCCACTGCTGTCCTCTCCACTGCTGTCCTTTACACTGCTGTCCTCACCACTGCTGTCCTCACCACTGCTGTCCTCTCCACTGCTGTCCTCTCCACTGCTGTCCTCTCCACTGCTGTCCTCTCCACCGCTGTCCTCTCCACTGCTGTCCTCACTGCTGTCCTCACTGCTGTCCTCTCCACTGCTGTCCTCTCCACTGCTGTCCTCTCCACTGCTGTCCTCTCCACTGCTGTCCTCTCCACTGCTGTCCTCTCCACTGCTGTCCTTTACACTGCTGTCCTCACCACTGCTGTCCTCACCACTGCTGTCCTCTCCACTGCTGTCCTCTCCACTGCTGTCCTCTCCACTGCTGTCCTCTCCACCGCTGTCCTCTTCACTGCTGTCCTCTCCACCGCTGTCCTCTCCACTGCTGTCCTCACTGCTGTCCTCACTGCTGTCCTCTCCACTGCTGTCCTCTCCACTGCTGTCCTCTCCACCGCTGTCCTCTTCACTGCTGTCCTCTCCACCGCTGTCCTCTCCACTGCTGTCCTTTACACTGCTGTCCTCTCCACTGCTGTCCTCTCCACTGCTGTCCTCTCCACCGCTGTCCTCTCCACTGCTGTCCTCACTGCTGTCCTCACTGCTGTCCTCTCCACTGCTGTCCTCTCCACTGCTGTCCTCTCCACCGCTGTCCTCTTCACTGCTGTCCTCTCCACCGCTGTCCTCTCCACTGCTGTCCTTTCCACTGCTGTCCTTTACACTGCTGTCTTCTCCACCGCTGTCCTCTCCACTGCTGTCCTATCCACCGCTGTCCTCTCCACTGCTGTCCTCTCCACCGCTGTCCTCTCCACCGCTGTCCTCTCCACCGCTGTCCTCTCCACTGCTGTCCTTTCCACTGCTGTCCTTTACACTGCTGTCTTCTCCACCGCTGTCCTCTCCACTGCTGTCCTCTCCACCGCTGTCCTCGCCACCGCTGTCCTCTCCACCGCTGTCCTCTCCACCGCTGTCCTCTCCACTGCTGTCCTCTCCACCGCTGTCCTTTCCACTGCTGTCCTCTCCACTGCTGTCCTCTCCACCGCTGTCCTCACCACCGCTGTCCTCTCCACCGCTGTCCTCGCCACCGCTGTCCTCTCCACCGCTGTCCTCTCCACCGCTGTCCTCTCCACTGCTGTCCTCTCCACTGTTGTCCTCTCCACTGATTCAGGCCGGAAAATGTAGAAATCAAAATGTTAATGAATATTCGAAATGCCCTTTTTAAACCTGTACTAACGTTTTATGGAACAACATCAACAAGAATGTCAGAAGTGTCAGTCGATCCCGATGCACAAAGCAAAGTTCACTGGGGCCGTTAAGAAAAAGGAAAAGCTTTGCCGACGCTGTTTTGAGTCGTGTCGGTGAGCGTCCGCTGAGCCCTGTGGTCAGTGGGTCGTGGCGGCGTGCTGTGGGCAGGGTGTGCGCTGGAGATCTGTGCTGCTGACACTTTTGACGGAGCGGTAACTCTAGACTCTGGTATCGGGTGCTCCAGGGAGTCTGCAGCGAGCGCGACAAAGACTGCAGGTCGCTCCCTCGCTGGACCCCAGCAGTTTACAGTCAACAGGGCAGAGGTCAAGCATGTGGGAAAGAGCCTCCTGCCAAACGTCCAGCAGACCCAGAAGAAAGCCAGACTGAGAAGGAACGTTTTCATCTTTACGTTCTATGAGATCGTAGAGTTTTTGTTCTTTACTACTGAGGAAAAAGGCACATTTTGATGATCTTTTAGTGTCAATGTCTCTGGGGCAAGTGTGACGTGTCCTGGGACTGGTCAGGACTACAAGCTCCAGGATTAGACTGTTGTGCATGTTTTAGATGTGGGAAACCAGAGGAAACTCACACAGTCATGAGGAGAACATGCAAACTCCACAAAGATTGCTCTTAAGTGTGCAAAAATGTGATGTGTGAGTGTTTTTTTTTTTATATGGAAACCTCCACTACACAATTATGGGTTATTTTTTAGCTCATTGAACAATCATTGCTGTCAAAAACAAACTCATCTCGCCTCTGATAAGTCCATTCTCACTTTTTATTGTAATCTCCATATCATACTTTGATACAGGACAGACACATTTTTCCGATGAGTTAACGAGCTTGTCAAGCCCATCAGAACTTGGACAGACGTTTTCTCAGAATGTCTGTATTCCAATGGTTAGAAAAGTTGGAAAAACTATGAGCAATTCTTTACTGTTCATGGACTGTAACGATTCAAATCAATCAATCAAACAATAAAACCAAGAACGTGCTCAAATCAACCAAAATATGGATCCAATTAAGAGAATGAGTTAACCCTGACAGTGATATCTCATGTGGAAGCAATAGGTCAACATCCATCCATCCATCCATCTTCTGCCGCTTTATCCGGGGCCGGGTCGCGGGGGCAGCAGTCTGAGCAGGGACTCCCAGACTTCCTTCTCCCCAGACACTTCCTCCAACTCCTCCGGGGGGATCCCGAGGCGTTCCCAGGCCAGCCGAGAGACATAGTCTCTCCAGCGTGTCCTGGGTCTTCCCCGGGGCCTTTTCCCGGTGGGACATGCCTGAAACACCTCCTGAGGGAGGCGCCCAGGAGGCATCCGGAACAGATGCCCGAGCCACCTCAGCTGGAGGAGCAGCGGCTCTACTCCGAGCTCCCCCCGTGTGGCCGAGCTCCTCACCTTATCTCTAAGGGAGCGCCCAGCCACACGGCGGAGGAAACTCATTTCGACCGCTTGTATCCGCGATCTTGTTCTTTCGGTCACTACCCAAAGCTCATGACAATAGGTGAGGGTAGGAACGTAGACCGACCGGTAAATAGAGAGCTTTGCCTTTCGGCTCAGCTCCCTCTTTACCACAACAGTCGATGCAGCGACTGCATCACTGCAGCCGCTGCACCGATCCGCCTGTCTATCTCACGCTCCATCCTTCCCTCACTCGTGAACAAGACCCCGAGATACTTGAACTCCTCCACTTGGGGCAAGGACACCCCACCCACCTGAAGAGGGCAAGACACCTTTTTCCGGTCGAGAACCATGGCCTCGGATTTGGAGGTGTTGATTCTCATCCCAGCCGCTTCACACTCAGCTGCAAACCGTCCCAGTGCATGTTGCAGGTCCGGGTTTGATGGAGCCATCAGGACAACATCGTCTGCAAACAGCAGAGATGAGATCCTGTGGTCCCCAAACCGGACACCCTACGACCCCTGACTGCGCCTAGAAATTCTGTCCATAAAAACAATGAACAGAACCGGTGACAAAGGGCAGCCCTGGCGGAGTCCAACATGCACTGGGAACAGGTCTGACTTACTGCCGGCAATGCGAACACAGCTCCTGCTCCGGTCATACAGGGACCGGACAGCCCTGAGCAAAGGGCCCTGGACCCCGTACTCCCGGAGCACCCCCCAAACGACACCCCGAGGGACACGGTCGAAAGCCTTCTCCAGATCCACAAAGCACATGTGGACTGGTTGGGCAAACTCCCATGAACCCTCGAGCACCCGATGGAGGGTATAGAGCTGGTCCAGTGTTCCACGACCGGGACGAAAACCACTCTGCTCCTCCTGAATCCGAGGTTCGACTATCGGTCGGATTCTCCTCTCCAGTACCTTGGAATATACCTTACCCGGGAGGCTGAGGAGTGTGATCCCTCTGTAGTTGGAACACACCCTCCGGTCCCCCTTCTTGAACAGAGGGACCACCACCCCGGTCTGCCAGTCCAGAGGCACGGTCCCCGAACGCCACGCGATGTTGCAGAGACGTGTCAACCAAGACAGTCCTACAACATCCAGAGACTTTAGGTCCTCAGGATCTCATCCACCCCCGGAGCCCTGCCACCGAGGAGTTTGCGAACAACCTCAGTGACTTCAGCTTGGGTGATGGATGAGCCAGCCTCCGAGTCCCCGGTCTCTACTTCCTCTTTGGAAGACATGACTGAGGGATTAAGGAGATCCTCAAAGTATTCCTTCCACCGTCCGACGACATCTCCAGTCGAGGTCAGCAGGCCTCCACCCGCACCGTAAACGGTGTTGGTGAGACACTGCTTCCCCCTCCTGAGGCGCCGGACGGTTTGCCAGAATTTCTTTGGTGCCGACCGATAGTCCTCCTCCAAGGCCTCCCCGAACTCCTCCCAGGCCCGGGTTTTTGCCTCTGCGACAGCACGAGCCGCGGCTCGCTTGGCCTGCCGATACCCGTCGATGACCTCCGGAGACCTACAAGCCAGAGTGGCCTGATAGGCCTCCTTCTTCAGTCTGACGACATCCCTTACTTCCGGTGTCCACCACCGGGTTCAGGGGTTGCCGCCACGACAGGCACCGGAGACCTTGCAACCACAACTCCGAGCAGCCGCATCAACAATGGAGGTGGAGAACATGGTCCACTCGGACTCAATGTCCCCAACCTCCCCCGGGACATGGGAGAAGCTCTCCCGGAGGTGCGAGTTGAATACCCTACTGACAGAGGGCTCCACAAGACGATGTGGAGTCCCCCAGTAGAACAACGGAGTCCCCGGTCGGTGCACTGTCCACTACCCCTCCCAAGGACTCCAAGAAGGCCGGGTACTCTGCACTGCTGTTCGGCCCGTAGGCCGCCACAACAGTGAGGTCCCCCACCCGAAGGCAGAGGGACGCAACCCTCTCGTTCACCGGGGTAAACTCCAACACGTGGCGGCTGAGCTGAGGGGCTATAAGCAAGCCCACACCAGCCCGCCGCCTCTCCCCGCGGGCAACACCAGAGAAGTGGAGCGTCCAGCCCCTCTCGAGGAGATGGGTTCCAGAGCCCAAACTGTGCGTGGAGGTTAGGCCGACTATATCTAGTCGGTATCGCTCAACCTCCCGCACAAGCTCAGGCTCTTTCCCCCCCAGCGAGGTGACATTCCATGTCCCCAGAGTTAGTCTCTGTGTCTGGAGATCTGGTCGCCAAGGCCCCTGCCGTCGACTGCCGCCCAGATCTCTCTGCACCGGCCCCTTATGGATCCTCCTGCGGGTGGTGGGCCCACGGGAGGGCGGTCCCACGTCGCTCTTTCGGGCTGTGCCCGGCCGGGCCCCGTGGGGTAAGACCCGGCCACCAGGCGCTCGCCATGGAGCACCCATCCCAGGCCTGGCTCCAGGATGGGGCCCCGGTGACGCCGATCCGGGCGATGTAAACTGCCTTGTTCGTGTTGTCATCATAGAGGGCTTCTGAACCGATCTTTGTCTGACCCGTCACCTAGGACCTGTTTGCCTTGGGAGACCCTACCAGGGGCATGAAGCCCCCGACAACATAGCTCCCGGGATCATTCGGGCACTCAAACCCCTCCACCACGTTAAGGTGTCGGTTCAAGGAGAGGTCAACATCAGAATGTGAATTTCTGCTTCTGTTGTCATAGCTCCATGTAGACGTTAGCAACATTAGCATTGCATTTTGAACAGCAGAGGCTCGACAGCAGCAGGAGCAGGTTCACAGACACAACCAAAGGAAAAATATCACAAGTACTCTCCATTATTCAACTGACGGGTGTTAAACTTGGGCGCAGTCAAGTTGGATTGTCTAACTTGGATAAAAACTCGGGGTTCTGAAATGTTGCCCGAGTTTCCATGTTGGAATTCCGAGATGAGAGGCTGTTCTGTTACATGTCGGAACTATGAAAATACAGAGGAACAATCATTTAGAATGTTTGCAAATAGGGAACTTTGTCGTCAGTATTTCAATTGACAGTATTGGGGGACTCGTCAGTGGGCGATCTCATCTCAAGATCTTGAGGTTTAGTCAGGTATCGTGCAGAAAAATTAGTTTACCCCAAATGTACACCTGGATCTACAGCGACACTCACGGTAAGCAAAGCCACAGAAGCATAAATGTTTTAAAGTGTCAATTTACACCAGAAATGTCTGACCCTGCAACGCTAGTCTGTGTATCTTCAATCTTAAATTTGTGTCCAATGCGACTCTGAAATGTTCTTGGATTGGGGTGTTCCTGTGCATGTTTTAAGTCATCACAAAATGGACGGTTCGTAGGAAATCAAACTCCAGAAGCCATTTACAGCCCAAACTTAAGTCTAATCTTTCAATCATGTAACATTTCATTGAACAATTAGTACATTCTTTCCTCTCTCTCATAAAAAAAAACAAATATCTGATGTGTTTGCGATTTGAGGATAATACTAATTTCTTCTAAACCTTTTTCAAGCCACATTTAATAATTAACATTGTGGCAGCAAGTATCCAGAAGTGATCTCATTGTTGTCTGCAGCTTCAAGGGAACAAGGGAATCCCCTCGGAAGAGATTTACTCCGTGTTTGCCGTTTGTCACCTTGACCCTCGGAGCTTATACAAACATGGCAGCTCCAGACTCCAGTGAGGTCAAGCGTCAACCAGGTGCTGAAGGAACCATTTTTCACCCGCTCTGATGTCGTCGTGAGTGAAGTTGGCGAGTGTGCTCTCAAAGTCCAGTAGTCTGCGGTGCGGGCGGACCACCACAAAGGAGCTAATCTCCTCATCACAGCCAACGCAAACACATTAGGCACACGGCACCAACACTGAGCTCTAGAGCCCCATTGACAAATCCTGCCCTCGCATGCTATTCTGTCCCATGGATGGATCATTTAAGATCATTTCTTTTGACAAAAGTGGTGAGATGGTCTCAATTAGTAAATTATAATTGTTGAAGTAATATAATTGTGTCTGCAAAGTGGAGTTTAGATCTCTCCTAACATGTTCTCATTAGTTTAGTAGTTCATATTCTTGAATCCCTAAATCATAAAGTACAAATACTGACATTGTAATACTACTTTTACTCTTAATACAACTAAAATCTTCCACTCCCAACAGTGTCCTTAATGTAAGATGCTTTTCAGTTTGGATCAATGTGTAATGAATAAGTGATCAAAATGTATTTGTGTGGCATGACAAAGGTATAAATGATAAAGCGTGCACATTTCTAAAGTGTTATATGATATTTTTGAGCCGCTCTTACGTTGCAATAGAACTCAAAAGAAAATGAAGGGAAATATATCTAACAATAAAAAGAAAGAAAACAAATGTAAAGAAACAACAGAAGCTAAATATTATGATCATGTCCTAAAAAAAGGTTTGTGAAACATTGCTCTGGACTAAAGTGTCCCTCAGTGACTTCCTTCAGCCTGAGGCCAGATGTTCAGTGCAGACAGGTCATCCTGATAATAACACAACACAACCTGAACTTGACCAGCTAATGACAGGTCACAGTGAACAGACGTGCTCAGTCTGCACAGACGTGCTCAGTCTGCACAGACGTGCTCAGTCTGCACAGACGTGCTCAGTCAGTCTGACGGATCAGCTGCAGTTATAGATCCGATTTTAAGCATTATTCACTCATTTTTACAACATAGCCTGGTATTTACTGTAGTCTACCTTTGAATGATGTTTATGTTGATCAAACGTGACAGTTAGATGTTAATAATGTTAGTTCTGATTCTTCCCTCACAGTGAACAACAGTTGTGTGAAGCTGATCTCAGATGGCGTCAGAGTGAAGGGACATTTTGCACTTTATCTGGAAAGAACCGATGGTGTAACATCCCTCCTCTCGGGAGCCGGTGTTCAGGTGTCACTTTTGCCCAGTCAGTGGGCACCAGGCCCTGTCGGGGTCCCGGGGGTCACCCTGGACTCCCAGCTGTTCTATGCACCATGCTAAACAGTCGGGGGTCGCCCTGTGTTTGTTTAAAACTAACAGGAGTCCCATTAAAGCCGTGACTCCCCTCATTTAGGACTGCCATGGGGACACAAAGGACAGCCCTGGGAAGCGGCACGTTGCAAGGGACACCAATTATTTAGGCAAGGACACAGGCCAGCTTGTTCGTGCTCAGGGACATGTCAACTCGTAGGACGACCCCCTCCGTCAAACCCATTGACCAGAGCGCACGGAGAGGCATCTTAATTGGTGTTGGGCAAACAGATTTTGTCACAAAGTTGCAAAGGAAGCTAAGTAGCTGAATGTTCACATTGTCCAACCCCTGACCTGAGCTTTAGGGGCCGTTCAGAGACATCATTATGCTCCATTACTTTGAGTAATCGTCTCAGACTCGTCCTATACCACAGCAGGGAATCCAGGACAGCAATTAAAAGCAATATTCTGGCAATAACAATAGCGTAAATAAAAAAGTGAGCCCCTTTCTCTGTGTACAATGATATGATAGTGGGAAGGGGTAAAGTTTGGCACAGGAAGCAGCCAGGAGAGTCTTTGGTCTTGGAGTGTTCCGTGTGTCTCCCTTCTGTGGGCCCCGGGCCCCCACACGGCCCTCCCTCACTGCCTTTCATTCTGTTTTAAAAGGCTTGTGTTGGAGGAATCACTTGCCATCATTAGTTTTGGAGAGTGGCCACCATGGCAGAGTTGCTTGTCAGATTAGCAGCACAGGACCTGGACTCCGACCTCAGGTGAAAGGGCCACATCCGGTTTGTTAGTTGTTGAGGCCTTTGATTTCCCCTGAAGCGTCTCCTCTGGCACCAGCGTAACACCATCACTCTGTACCACAAACTGTCATGTGTCAAAATATACAAAATATGTGTGTGAACATTAAATCTACTAATATTCTGAGCTAAAATAGGTGCATTTTTGCATCTTTCACACAGGCATTAGGTTCATTTCTGCTGATTGCAATAGGCTTCTGACCATTTCTGGATTAGACTAAAATGTTGACTGGTCACAAACAAAAAGAGCTTACATCACAGCTGAAGCCACACACTGGATTCAAGAAAGATTTCTGTTTTTCTAAACAGTGAACCCCACAAGCGCCCTCTCTCTCTGACGGAGGGCATCCCAGTTCAGTGGAGCAATGTTGGCACCTCACCTGGCACATAGAGAGGTGGTTCTGAGAAGCACAGGGATGTGACGACATCACACAGCACAATGGAGAGTGGGCAGAGGGCCCTCAGGGGCGCTGGCCCCCACTAGTGAAAATGATCATGTTTACTTGCATAATGTCATGGAAACACATTTGATATGTGTTTATTGCTGTGCTTGGCAGAAGTGCAGTATCAGACCTGTACTCCCACACATATTAATACTTGTTAATCGTTCTCTGACAATGTATTGTTCTAAATTATTTAATGCCCCAATATTCATAATTCAAGTGCAAAGGCGTCACAACTTAACTATGTGGCCTTGATAGCATCAAGTGGCTTGTGCCCATTGGTGGGAAAGTGCTGATTAATTGTGTCGTAGCCTGTGAGAAAGTACGCCCAGCGCAAAGCACTAATTATGGGCCCTGCCTGCCTGAGAGAAAAGGGGGCAAAACTCTCAACAAAGGCTCATCTCATATCTCAAGACAATGAGGAGCCTAAAGAATAGGAGAGAGAAGTTAATGAGCTGTGTCACCTGGCATCTGCTGGAGCCGGGCGAGGCTGCGCACATGTGAGCAGAACATTCTATCTGTGTGTGTGTGTGTGTGTGTGTGTGTGTGTGCACATGTGTGTGTTTGTGTGTGTGCACATGTGTGTGTTTGTGTGTGTGCACATGTGTGTGTTTGTGTGTGTGCACATGTGTGTGTGTTTGTGTGTGTGTGTGTGTGTACATGTATGTGTGTTTGTGTGCACATGTATGTGTGTTTGTGTGTGTGTGCACATGTGTGTGTTTGTGTGTGTGTGCACATGTGTGTGTTTGTGTGTGTGCACATGTGTGTGTTTGTGTGTGTGTGTGTGTGTGTGTGCACATGTGTGTGTTTGTGTGTGTGCACATGTGTGTGTTTGTGTGTGTGTGTGTGTGTGTGTGTGTGCACATGTGTGTGTTTGTGTGTGTGCACATGTGTGTGTTTGTGTGTGTGCACATGTGTGTGTTTGTGTGTGTGTGTGTGTGTACATGTATGTGTGTTTGTGTGCACATGTATGTGTGTTTGTGTGTGTGTGCACATGTGTGTGTTTGTGTGTGTGTGCACATGTGTGTGTTTGTGTGTGTGCACATATGTGTGTGTTTGTGTGTGTGCACATGTATGTGTGTTTGTGTGCACATGTATGTGTGTTTGTGTGTGTGTGTGCACATGTATGTGTGTTTGTGTGTGTGCACATGTGTTTGTGTGTGTGTACATGTATGTGTGTTTGTGTGTGTGCACATGTGTGTGTGTGTGTGTGTGTGCGTGTGTGTGTGCGTGTGCACATGTGTGTGTTTGTGTGTGTGCACATGTGTGTGTTTGTGTGTGTGTGCACATGTGTGTGTTTGTGTGTTTGTGTGTGTGCACATGAATGTGTGTTTGTTTGTGTGTGCACATGTATGTGTGTTTGTGTGTGTGTGCACATGTATGTGTGTTTGTGTGTGTGTGTGCACATGTATGTGTGTTTGTGTGTGTGCACATGTGTGTGTGTGTGTGTGTGTGTGTGTGTGTGTGTGTGTGTGTGTGTGTGTGTGTGTGTGTGTGTGTGTCTGTGTGTGCACATGTATGTGTGTTTGTGTGTGTGCACATGTATGTGTGTTTGTGTGTGTGCACATGTTGTATGTGTGTGCACATGTATGTGTGTTGTGTGTGTGCACATGTTGTATGTGTGTGTATATGTATGTGTGCTGTGTGTGTGGACATGTTGTATGTGTGTGCACATGTTGTATTTCACCCTGGAGAGACAAAGAGACCACGAGAATGGACTGTTTAGCAAGCTTTATTCGTGAGTTATTTGGCGCTCAGACCCCGGCAGAAGACGTTGCAATCATGGGCACTCCATGATCTATTTGTATTAGATGTCTCCCCCCGGAGCCTGGAGACTGGTGGTGGTAGATGTGGAGAGAAGGTATAGGATGAGGGGAATGCAGAGGAGGAGCAGGGGAGGTGGTGGGTCGCAGTACGGTTTGAGCGGCCGAGCCATCAGCCTGAGGGCTTAAATGTGACCGCCTGGTGCTGATTGGGAGCGGGGAGGAGTCACTGAGAGCGTTGATTGTGGATGAGGAGCAGGTGCGAGGGCCATGGTGCAGACGCCCCCTGACCTTTCACCCTCCTTCTTGGCCGGGAAAAACTGCATAACCTCTTTGGGATAAGCGCAGAAACCTGGGAGAGTCCATGGTGAAGTGAGGGATCTGACTCTCTCAGACGGACAGGCCACGCCCGTGCGATGATGGCGCTGGGGAGAGGGGTCCTTCCATGGAGGCCTTGACGTAGATGGATGGAGTTAGGTCTTCCAGGCTGAATTTACGCAGGCTTCATGTGTGTGCACATGTTGTATGTGTGTGCACATGTATGTGTACTGTGTGTGTGCACATGTATATGTGTGCTGTGTGTGTGTACATGTATGGGTGTGCACATGTATGTGTGCTGTGTGTGTGCACATGTATGTGTGTGCACATGTATGTGTGCTGTGTGTGTGCACATGTATGTGTGCTGTGTGTGTGCACATGTATGTGTGCTGTATGTGTGCACATGTATGTGTGTGTGTGCACATGTATGTGTGCTGTGTGTGTGCACATGTATGTGTGTGTGTGCACCAGGACTTGGCTCAGATGTCCCCTGCAGATGCCTCTTGTCCCTCTCTGTCATTAGCCAATGTTCTGCACAACACACGGTCAACAATGGAAAAGCGTTTGTGCTCTGACATCTTCAATACTCACTGTCAAACCTTTGCTCATTATCTATATTGTTTTATCATCATATTTCTATAATGGGGTGACAGTGGTACTGTTACTAAGTGTTTGCCCTCTGACGAGAGGGTCAGCGGTTCAAATGTTGCTGTTGCTGCTCCCATATGACAGGTCTGGCATCCTTCTTCTGTCCTAACGTGATGAGAGCCTGCTCTGAAGACAGAAGCTCTAAGTTTACCACATAAGCACATTTGTAATCCTGTGAAAACAGCAGTGTGTTGTGAGGAGCTGAAGAGAATCACCCTGTGGACTCCATGTAGACGACCAGTCCAGTGCGGTCAGGAGAGACAGGCCGGGCTGTTTTGACAGTAAATGACGTGACATGAGACTACAGTTAATAGCACTAGGTAAGATTATAACTCGGACTGTGTTGTGTTTGGCTCTGGAGTTTTGTTTTTCACTGACCAGGAGAGAACATTTCAGTCGCTCGCAGACAAAGGTTGTTTCATGTCTCCACGAGGCATGTTTCTGTTGACAAGGCTAATTGTTAAGTGTGTGGTTCCTGATCCTGGGGCCAGGGAGCCACTTTGGGTTGTTCCACTAAAATGTGTATAACTTCAACAAAGCCACAGGATTTTTTTGTGAGTTGACACTGCTCAGTGGGTCATACAGTGTCCATTGTGAGCCGTCTGAGCGCTGTGGAGACTTTCTAATAATAGAATATAAACTACTTGGCGGGCAAGACTGCATTTAAAAATTCCACCTCCTTTGAAAAGGGGCGGCCCAGGCAAAAGGGACTCCTATGTTTCATTTGGAAGTTATTGGTCCAGTTCCAAGAGCATCTAAACTCCAGTGATCAAAGGTTGAGTCAGAGAAAAGCCTAGCAGGAGGTTTATGCAAAAATGTCATCTCTTATTGGGAATCGGACCTGCTGGAAACCACTGGCGCTTGTGACAATATTCAAACACACATGAGCCGGGTCAAGCTGGTGGATGGAAAAAAAACTCCTTAGATGTATTTAGCAGAGCGTGCTTTTTGCAAAACGACTGACGAAATGATTTCAACTAAAATTCTGGATTATTTTTGCTTAGAAGTTGAATCTAAATGTTCTTAAGAAGACACTACAGTTGTAGCTGAAAAGGAAAAACTATAGAAAACACTAATGATTGGATCCTATGAATTTGTAAAATATATTGAGCCTGTGGTTGAGTGGATAGCACATGTGCGCTCACGTGTGAGCAGCCGCAGTGTCATGAATTCAAATCTGGTTCCAGTTTGCTGCAGTGTCCTTCCCCAGTCTCATCCCCATCTCACTGCCCTGCTTAATAAAGCCTACGGCCAACAAATCCTTACATTTCTATGTATTATTCATCCAGTTTTAGTTTCTGTCATGAAATGAAGCATTATTTTGTTGACATAATAGATCCATAATAATTTTCAAATGGAATTTTTTGATATGTTAATATTTGGTTAAACTATATCTACAGAATATTGCCGTTAAAATTCTCAGAATTAGATTGTGATTGTAAAGGTTGGTGTATGTGAACCTGAGCTTCTTTAAAGGCTGATCTTTAAGTCTATGAGAGAAAAAGGCCATTTCAGAAAACGGCCTTTGAAGTTACAATGTCCCATATCATTGCACATTTCAAATTCTATATATTCTATTCCATATATATATATATATATATATATATTCTGTATGTGCAGATTGGACAATGTTGTTATTCCCACGTGAGAGCTCTTCTGTTGAGAGAGCAAATTGACAGGAAAACATTTTAAATAAATGTTGCCTTAGTGAAAGACTATAATTTTAAGTGAATGTTTAGGAGGCACAGCGGCCAGCACTCTCGCCTCACAGCAAGAAGGTTACAGGTTCGATTCCTGGTTTGGCCCGACCATTCTGTCCACTCAAAACATGCAGAGTAGATAAAATCAGCTACTAATCCTGACCATGTCTATCTCAAGATCAAGATGGGTCCTCGAGCACTGTGGAGCTCACTGCTCCTGAGGAGGGGCCCCAGCGGCAGGGGAAGGATTTGTCAAATGCAGAGGACAAATGTCACTATAGGGACAATAAAGGCTGATAATATAATAAAGATGTAGTGACCTGCTGGTTGCCTACTTTTCTAAACACGGACAGTGAAGTGAAAGCTATTATATCATTTAACACAATCTCAGTCATTATACATTCTTAAACCTCATCAGTTTTTTTTTATTTTTAAAACGTTTGTGTTTTTAAAGTGACAATTTTAACCATTTCCCCAGAACCATACTGGAGTCGACACCAGCGTGAGAAAGTGCAGTTCACTTACAGGTCACTTCTGTCATTAATAACATGAGTTTTCTGAAACTTTTGTAAGGCTCGGCTGCCTTTAAGTGACACTTGAATAAACAGTGGTGTCCGGAGCGGCTGCTGGTTTGGGTCATCCCATAGCTCTTGTTGGGACAGGAGTATACGCCGCTCCGAGACAAGTGGACATCAAACATACCTCCTCTTCACAGACCACTGAGCTCCTGAGCACTGATTCATCAAGGCTAATGCTAAATCACAGGGTCATGCATCAAGCCGTTTGTTTCCACCTTTTAAAAGCAATTCAGACGTCCAAAGCCCGTGACGGAGCAGATTGTTGGATGTGTTAGCGGTAGCTAAACGGGGGCTGATACCGCCAGAAATTTAAACAAAAGTATGTTTTCTCCCTCAAAGCTGCCATCGTTCAGTCTGACAGTTGTTGTAAACATCATTGGGGCTAACAGCATTATAAGGCATGCTACTCTGCATTCTTAGCGCTTTTAAAAGACGGAAGGGCCTCTGAATTTCTGTGTTTATTGGTCTTGGGAACGGAGTGGCTACATCAGAATAATTTGTGTTTTTAAGTGTAAGGAGGTACGGGAAATATGATTGCACCATGCAATATTTAGACAACTTTGTATGTTTTAGATCAGCTGTAAACAGTCTAGAGACAAATATGCAGTTGCTAAAATGTTAAATTGCACAAGCTACTCTTTATGTAAGTGTCATTTGAATATGCATCAGTTACAGGCTGCAAACATGTTAAACAAAGTTACAATGCAGCCATTTGCCTCCTTGTGGAACTGACCTGATCAGGAGGAGCTCGGGGTAGAGCTGCTGCTCCTCCATCAAGAGCCAGGTGCAGTGACTCAAGCCCCTTGTACCATGAGCCAATGGTGGAACGGTTAGTGGAAACGTAACGTAATATGTCTGAATATATTGGTGTTTATAATGATCACGGCCCCACACAGACAGAGAGGATTCTGGGACGGCTCTTTCTCCCTTTTTAAACCACTGACCTTAAAAGCTTTGTATATAAAATGCATACCTTGGCAGAATGCACAGAAGGGAATGTACTCTATGTCCAGCAGTGTCTACCTGCTCCATCAGTCTTAGATGGAATGTGCACGTTCAGAGCCGCTTCACTGTCGCTGCTTCGAGAGAGTAAACACAGGAATATTCAGTTTTAAAATATAATCCTCATTTTATTAACAGAGGCCAAATAAAACTCATCACATTTTATTTACAAAGAGAGGCAATAAATATCTTAATAATAGTCATAAAATTATTTTTGTTTACATTTGTTTTTGTTTTTTTAAAAAGTCATAAATGTGTCATGTTGTTAGTAGCAACTCATAGAAAGTCCTGCGAGCTGACCGGTGGATATATACGAGCGGTGAGAAGACTCAAGAGGGCGCTGTGGATGTCCAGTGAGTAAGTACAGACTTTTCCAAAAGCATTTGAACCTGTCATTCAGTTAAAGAGGAAACGTGGACGAAACAACACAAAGAACACAGAGGTAGAAGTCTTCATCGCCCAAACCAACACGCTCCATCTGACATATTAAGACATTAACGTGGCACTTTGTCCTAACCTGGCCAGCCAACTGATCCATTTGAATTTATTTCCATTCAATTGCATACAGTCGGTGTTAAATGTGTTTATTTAACCATGAACACCTGATCACCAAGCCCAACAACATGTCTATTTGTACAAAATCAAATCAAAATGTCGGCCGCTGACTAGACCAGCGCTGCACGGGACTGACCACCTCCTCATCTCTTGATAAGATAATCCTTTATTGTCCACACATGGGGAAATTTCATAAGGATTGATTTCACTACATTGGAAGACCATGCATTTCGTTCAATCACATAAGCCAGAGTGCGGTATTTTTGTTTTTTCAAGCATTTAAACGGGACTTAAGCCGTGGCTGATGTCTGACTAGTCAAAGCACGTCGTGTTCGAGCTGAATCACAGGCTGTACAGAAACGCCGAGCGAATCCCAGCGATCGCAGGGACGCCGAGCGCATTCCGTTTGTTCTTAGAGATGCACGGAAATGAGAGGAAGAGATAGAGAGACTGGTAAAATATTGCACTCGAAGCTCCCTAGTGTCTCCACCTGCAATGGCCACCTCTCTGCTGCATCTCCATGGCGTCTGATTCCAGTGGAAAGTATGGGATCCGCGTTGTCAAGGGCAACACAAACAAAAAGCAACAGGTATTCCAATCAATCTTTACTTGGCTGATCTTTATAACGTTGCGTCGGCTCTTCGGTCCCCATTGTCAGAAAAGGCAGTTGGAACGATGCCGAGGACGATGGCGACGGGAAATCTTGTATTTCTTGATGTTCCGTAGAGGTCCTTTAGTTTATCCAGTATAAATAACATAACATACACGTGAGCACAATGACATCAACCCAGAGGAGTTAGGAAATATTCAGTCATCCTTGAAATACAAAAATAAAACATCTTTGACTTTTTGTTCGGCGAGTCTGTCTCAAGAGTCTTTAAAGTGGTTCTTTTCAGATAAGAAGCTTGGCATTTTCTCCATTACAGTTTTCATTCTCATCCCAAGAAAAAAAAAAAAAGAGTGCTGTGTCCATTTCCCCGTCAGTTCCTCCTGGCTTTTAACCTGCGAGCCCTGCGTGTCCGCTTAGTCACTGTGGTGAACTTAAACTCCTCCACAGGGTCCGCCCGGCCTTTGGGGTGTCGTTTCATGAAGTGAACTTCTTGTTGCCGCTGCGTGGTTCTCGAGCCCTTCTTAGGCCGTCCTTTCCTGTTGAAGCCCAAGTACCATCCTTTGTACTTGGCCGACACCAGAGCAGTGTAGTTGTTCTCCAGGAATTCTTCTACAAAGACGCACTCCTGTTTCCTTCCGTCAGGCTGAGAAGGAAAGAAAGCGAAGGAGGAATTAGTTGGATGCATAAACTATATTTTAGAAGTAATATGTGACAAGTACATTCTTATAATACTAGAATATAATTGTATACTGGGCAAACTTATCTTGTACAAAGCTTTTAGTAAAATACTTTCTTAGAAACAAATATTATTGTATAATTTCATGTTTTAATAGCAAAAGAAAATTACATTTTGGCATCTGTACAAAGGTTTAAGAGCGAGGATATTTCATCCAAGTCGTTTCTTTATATTATATATCTTGCCTTGCCAAATTGACTTACAAAGAGCTTTTCATTATGTAATATTTTCACATTAATAATAATGGATTTTATCTGTCAAAATGTAAGGAAAAGAAATCAAATTAATTGATAGAGCCAGGTTTACATTTCGAGCTAGATTTTTGTTGGCAAAGAAGTTTACAGAGGGGATTTTGGAAATAGAATGTGCTTTAAATAAAGCAAATTTCACCCAATCTCTGGAGTAAAAACTTTAATAAATCAGGAATAAGATGTTCACAAATCCATCAAAATCCTGTTAGTAAAGATTGTAAGGTTTGGTTCTACTTTTGACTTTGAATTTACAATGTCCCATATTAAATAAAAGAATAGTTTTGCCTGTTTTGCCCTGACAAAACATCTCCCCAAAAGCACAGTTGAAATGGTCAGTGTAATGCAAAGGCCAGAGGGAAAGTGCACGTTCTGACCAGATGAGCGCTGAGAGCGCTGAGAGCGCTGAGAGCGAGTGGACGTGTGTGCAAAGCCCCTTTCGCTGACAGCATGACTTATTAATGCCACAGAATCACACGTGTGCGTCCAGCGTCAACTTGTTTTCCAGGGCGCCGCTGCTGCTGTCGGCGTGGCCCTGCTCTCGGCTCACTCCTGTGGCCACCCGGTGTGACTAAGTGATATAACGCCAATGGCATTCCTCCTAAGTGACCATTAGTCTCTCAATGCATTGTGGTGATTGCAGTCTGTAATTGACTGATCGAGTGTCAAAGGAGTAGGCCCATTACGTAATGGAAGAATGGCTGCGAGTTATCAAAGGGGTTTTGTTGGGTGTACAATAACAGCAGGAGAAAGCAGATCTGGGGTTGTGTTCAATTCACTGTGGATTAGGGGCTCCTTCGAAATATTAATTCTGATTTTAGAGCACAGACTTTCCATTGCAATTAAAACACTTCTATTTCGGGGTCAACCTGTGCACGATGTCATCAGGATAAAATGCAACGTGTTCAGTCTCGTGATTACACAATGTCTGTCATCTACTATTTAGCTTTTGTCTGGCTGGCATCATGGTCTGATACACATAACCCTCTCCAAAACATTTATTTTAATTGATGGTAGTTCTATGATTGGACGAGCACCCGAAACAGTCAGTCAAGTGGAAATGGCATTTTGTTTCTAAACGCCGTGGAATTTAAAAGCTTTTCAAATTGTGCATTTCACGTTCATTGCCCATCGTGGAAGATCTTTTGTTTTTTCCTAAGTATTTTTTTTTGGCCTGTAGGCTTAGACAGGAAATCCTAGCGTGAAATGGGGATGAGAGAAGGGAGGACATGCAGCAAAAATGTCTGAGTCGGGATTTGAACTCTCGACACTGCGGCCGGCTGCACATGGAGCAGCGCCATTACGAAGACCCTAAGGTGCTTTATAGATGTTTCATATTGAAGTTTGTAGACAGTATATATCTACTTTTCATTACTATTCTTGTTATATATTATGGTCCTGTGCTTTTATACTCACCCTTCCCACTATCTTGCCCTTCTCATTCATACAGATGTAATGGTCACTTTCTTTGCCCTTTATTCGAATGTGGCTCCCGAAGGTTTCCGTCTCGACCACGAGAAGAGCTGAAAGAAAACACACCAAAAAAAAACAATAACTGACATGTCCAACAATCTTTGAAACAATCCACATTAATCGCCGGCGTACGCTTGACACTGAGCGGTAAAAGTGATAATGGTATGAAGCGATCTGGGCTAAAACAACAACAATGGCGGCGTCACTTAAACCTGACACAGCACTAATCCACTCTAAAGACGCATCCTGGCGGCTCTTTCATTTCCCCTCGCCGCCCGCCCCCCTCCCGACTTCCAAATGTTAACCCCTGCCAGGTCACCTTTGTCTGTGCTCGCCTGTCAAGACGCAAAGAGATCGACCAAACATTTGCGGAGCGGTTATGTGCCCCTCAGGATTAGGTTTCAAGTTGCCCTTAGTCTGTGCTCACTCAATCAAAAAGTTAAGATGATCCATTTGTTTAACACACAGGGCCATTCAGTAGCGCTGAAGGGAGCAGGGGAAAGAATAGGCCGAGGGGACGGGACAGGCTTGGGGGCAGAAGACAAACCTCCCTCCATCTCCTCGGATCAGCCTTCAAAAGTGGGAAAACAGTCCATCTTGTGAGTGCTCGGGGAAAGATCGCTTCTAGATCTTTTGGAAGCTCTTTGGGACGTTTTAAAAGCCACACTTGGAGCCGTCAACCCACATCGGCAAACGTTTGACAACACTTTGGCCGACCGGTTTTGCATGTTGACCAAACCCACGGAATGAAGCTCCAGATAAAACCATCGCTGTCATATATCTGTTTGAAAATGGTCTGGCAGCTGCCGGCTTTAACTTAGTAAGAACCTTGACTCACAAAACCAACAATAAAGTGGAATCACTGTCATCAATGCCACGAACGGATGGCATTTAGTTTACAAAGGAGGGAATGCAGTACAGTACGAGCACTTCAGAATAGTAATCCGTGTAATCCTCGACCTTAGAAAAGTTCTGTAAACGCGGGCGCTCTACACTTCAGTAATCTCTGGGAAAACGTCCTTGTACGTATGCGCTTTGTGGTATGCGCCAAGAGTAAAACAACAATCCTCACAAAAGGTCTTCTGTTGCTAATGTTATAAATAGTAGTTTCATATGATGAGAAATGTGTGCTTTCAAAGACATGTATTAACCTCATAATAGGGTCATCAGACCCTTTTTAAACTCCTATGTTAATTATGGCTAACGGAATGCATCCATTTGTGAGCCATAGGGGGCCGACCAGCTACAACCTGGAAAGACAAATTAGTGGCTGGATAATAAATATGCTGAAGCAAACCAGTGAAGAATGGGAACTGCCATTTTGAGGCGCTTTAATGAAAAGTAGGTGAACTTTACAGCTCCTTAGCTAAACACAAAGGCTAAATGGAAATATACTTCATGTCTGATGCTTTGTGGCTAAGTGCAAGTGGCTAAGTGCCTGTTAGCTCGACAGCAGCGTCTTCATAAGCTTGATTAGAAAGTGCAAAAGAGTTCACAGGTGCCAGGTACAGCAGCTGGGTGGGTGAGAGGGAGCGGGAGAGAGGTGGAGGAGGACGGCCGAATTGGCAAGGCCTCATGGGAAAAGGTTGGATCTGCTTCTACTCAAGCTCTAACAAGCAGTGAGGAAGCTTCGTCCTGGCGCATCTGCCACGGAACGCGCTCGTTCGATTTAGCTCCGAGAGTCGGCTGTTTGGGACAAGCTAGCTTCAGAGGAGTGATGCAGCTCACATTTAGATTAGACACGGCTTGTTCAAATAAGGAACATCCAAACAGTTAAAACTCCAACTAGTTCTAGATGACAGTGAGACCAATGATCATTTGATAGTGAAATTATAACTTGAAATCACATTACTACCGATCCCTTTTATCCCCCGTCAAGACACTGCAACATGTTTAAACGGAGAGTAAATTGGACAAAATTGTAATAAAGTTATATCGGCTTAGCTCGAGTTCAGATACATTTTAAAAGCATGTGCATTTAAGGTGGAATTGAGGTTCTGTCTGCTCCACAAAACACCATACTAATGTTTGTTAGCATGCTAATGTTTGTTAGCTTTACCATTACGGTAACTCTGCTTTGGGGAGTTACATTTAGAAGATCATTGTGGTGAATAGTTTGGATGTTCCAGACGCAAGAAATTAATTTAGAATGCTGAAAATACTTTAAAATAAACAGATAATGTTTTTCAAGATTTAAGACTAATTAGGCACAGCACCTTTAAGGACACAGAATCATAATGTTAGTAGAGATCAATGTAGTTATTTTATTAGAAAGTTATGGACACATTTCAGAATGTTGAAATATAGGCACTTTGGAAATTTTGGCCTTGAGAATGACATTTATGTTGATATAACTCCAAATCTGCAAAGCCAACCCCAAACCACAAATTGTCTACCCGTGAATTCTGTAGGTGTCTGGGGAGAGGGAAGACAAGCTTCAGAAAATCATCTTCAAGCCACCGTGCAACTCACGCTCAGCGGTGTAACTATGATTTTTAAGACCATTGTTTCATCTACTGAAAGTACACGTTACTTTCGATCAGTCAGGTGTTCCCTCATCAGGAAATGTATTTTATCTCCTGGCAGCAGAGGGAATTACAAAGGGGAGGTATAACAAAAGCTAGCTTAATCTGACTCAAAAACATCCCAGACGACCTCTGATCTCCACTTATGACTTATAATCGTGCACATGTGTCGACTCGTACCATGCTTGCTCCCGTCGTCTCCGTTGGCGTTGATCTTCTTGCCCAGGACCTGGACGTGCTTTCCCGTGGTCCGGCTGTAGAGCTGGTAGATCCGGACCTGCTTCCGGCTCACCTCGTCCGGGTGTTTGGTGTGGTTCTCAATATAAAACCTGAAATCTGTGGAACTCTGTTGGGACTCCTGTGTACAGGTGTGAGAAAGAGAGGAAGAACCAGGATGAAGAAACATCCCGTCATAGCACAGGTGTTGATCATAACGTCTGCTGTTATTTTGATGGGCTCTGTGTCAAAAATATGACGCTTCAGGGGCTAAAAGCTGATATAACTAGCAGGCATGTGGCTCGAAGATCCCCTCCTTTACTTTCAACTCACGTTTTAAGCGGCGCATTTACAAGCTGGTAACTATGCCACAAGTGCGTTAATGAATCTGTGAATGAAAATCTCACGGCAAGTGTAAAATCTTGGTATTGAAACGACGGTATGTATGCGAAGGTCCCGAGGCTCTATTGGGCAACCTGTGCTCCATTTCCACAAGCCGGCCAGCCACCAGCAATTATACACCTCAAGCATCCAGACCTGTTGCACTATCATCAAACAAATATCTGCCCGCAGGCTCCGAGCACTCCATAAATTACAAATATGGCAGGCGGAACACGGGAGTAAAAGCAAGAAGCACCAAAAACATGTGAAAACACTCTCCTGATGGGACGTTCTTGACCAAACGATTCCCGCCCCCTTCGCTCATGAAGTTATTGTTTTGCCAGGAAAGTTCCAGTGTCTGGCATTGCTATATCTTACTTTCTTTTTTTAATTTTAAAACCTTGAAAACAGCCTTTCTTACTGTCAGCACGATCGCCTTTCCGTGGAGACAGATAAGTTTAATACCACATGTCAAGCCAAGAAGCAAGTGACAATCCCTCTAGCAGAAATGTTACACAGCGCACCTTTATGTTTAAATGATTAAAATCGCATATTTGTCTGGGATCTGGGATCAAATGAGTCATGAACCTTCTAAAACACGCATTAATATAAATGAGCCAGTTTATGGAACATCTCTTTGAAATGAATGAATCCCAACAATTTGTCTCAACAATTTTTATCAATTTTTACAAACTGCCTTCCAAAATAACTAGGCGGCTGTTTACGAGTTACCTTTGACACAGCGTTAAAACAGAGGAAATCGCTGAGTTAGTTTGCAGGGCCAGAAGTATGTCACTAACATGTGGAGGAAGACGGGCGAACATATACTTTAGAAAACCTGCTGGAATCTCTGTTCACGCCAAGATCCCGTTTCCCAGCTGGACGCTCTGGTAATTGCACAGTAATGGCTTTTTATGCGGCTGTTCTCAGGTGGCTAATTATACACATTTTACATTGCTCAGGCCCTTGTTATTTTAACTTCTGTGAATTAATAGCACATCGGGAAAGAAGGGATGCGAAGTTACAACCGCGATTGAACAGAAAAATGACTGGTGCCAATGCGAGCGTCCTCAGAGACTCGTAACACGGTTCTTTTGAAGCAGGTGTCGCGTCGGGGCTGACTTTGGACACGGGTCCCATCGGAGAGGAACACAATGTGGACTGTAGCTTTCCGATCTGCTCAAGTCATTGGAGCGAGCGGGGCTGGTCCGGCTGACCGCTATGACGTATGGAGTCCAGATATGCAAGCCTTAGAGGATCCAACGCCTGCGCTGGGCCACGGCTTCTGTAGTTTGACATTTAGACAACACGCCCATCACGTTAACGGTAGAAACACGCCCGTCATGTTACTTTTGGCTTCAGACGCTGAGGGGGAATGAGACAATGTATTTACCGCTGACGATCAAATCACTGTCAACTGATGAAACACTGAACAACACCACAGTCAGTGAACACACATCTAATGTCCTCTTATTACATTTGATCATCTTCACATCAGGTTTTTTTTATGCAAGACATATTTTCTATGTTTTTTGCCGAAAACTGTAGCTTTACCTGTAGATTTAAGACTGAACTTATAATATTAGAGTGTAGATATTTTGAGTTACAGAAAAAATCCACATTCGATTTCACTTTTTTTTACAATAAATGGCACTGTACAGATTGGATGGCACAAATAAAATGATTACAATCACGCACGTTCAGAGATACGACTGCAGATCAATAGAATTCTTTCAAATGTTAATGCAGAACATGTAACTAATGTGTCATGAATCTTGATTTTAAAAAGCAAGTTGACTATTGCAATGAAAAACTTGTTGGAAAAAGCCAAAGTTCAATATTGTTCCAAAGTGGATGTTCAAAAAAGCTGAACAAATAAATACTAAAACGCGTATAAACCAGCAAACAAGTTCACCAAGTATCAATACTGATGAAATGATATTTACATGACAAAGTTGGGCTTTTCTGAATAGCTTTATAATGATTTTTACGGCTGTATCCAAACTAGTACAAGACAACGTATTATTATTAAAGAAGCGTCGCTCATTTTAAGTTGGAAATCTCATTACATTGCATGGATAAAATTGAATTATACATTTTTGTATCGTTGTGGTGTTGGGAGTCTGTATCAAACCTTTCCATCAAAATTCAGAAGGAACCGTTTGCATGGAAACTACACTAGCACCAAAACCGTCAGCTTGAACGGTTTTGGTTCAAAAAGTCAAAACTCGGCTCTCATCTATTGTCAACCCTGTCACAATGAACCAAAAACTACCACCGAACAAGCACACACACTTACACACACTTAGACACACACACACACACACACACACACTTACACACACTTAGACACACACACACGCACTTAGACACACACACGCACACATACCACACATGCACACACACGCACACCACACACACACACACTTACACACACACACACACACACACACACACGCACACGCACTTAGACACACACACACACACACTTAGACACACATACAAACACACACCACACACACACACGCACTCACACGCACACAAACACACACACACACACAAACACACACACAAACGCTAGCTGCAAACTTCGCCCAAATCTCTCCATCTCTAAACAAACACGACGGTGCGTTTTCGGGAGCGTTTTCGGGAGCGTGGCGTTGTGGCGTTCGGCGTGGAGCGGGAAAGACAAGCCTAAGCACATGACTGAGGCGAACACTACAACGACAACATTTTTTATCAAGCCGTCCGCTGCCCTCTTCAAAGATGGGATGAAAACGGATACGGTTGAAACTTCAAACGCCCGGCACTCTTGCTCCACTGAGGAAGCCGAGTTGTCGCAGGCATCTCACAGACACCTTACAATCTTATGGACACAAAGGACAGGGTCAAACGCTTCAATACACAGCTATGGAAGACCCCGGCGGTGCATTCAAAGGCTGATTCCGACTGCGGAGGCTTCTGTTGTGTTTCGGCGTGTATCCCACCACCGTGTGACATTCGGGAGTTATGCGGGGCTGGGAATTCTCCGTGACAAAAAAACAAATAGGCTTTTCTTGAAACTATTTGCACCTTCTCCTCTGAAACCCGGGAGCAAACAAACGCAGCATATCCAAGCCTGAATCTTGATCTGTTATCTGGTGTTTCCTCACCACATCCAACATACAAGTAACTGATTTTAATCTCCGAACCAGGAAATCTCATTGAATGTTTTACTTATGGACAGAAAGATAGGCCAGTGCACTTCAGCATGTCCAAACACTCACTTATTTCTGCACAGACAAAATATTCCACATGCAGAGGAAGAATGTGGAGCGTAATACAACTTTGGGGACTGAGATTGCGATGTCCACGTTTTAAAATGTCTTTATTCTACAATTTGATATTACATATTTGATGTTATGTCGCAGAATGTGACATTGTTTTAATTAGTTATGCATAATATTGGCAGCATTTCATAAAAGGTGGAGAGAAAATGTATAGTATTAGTATTTTTTAAACTAACAACAACTAAACAAATATATATATATATATATATATATATATATATATATATATATATATATTATATGCTAATGGAGCATTAAGTTTGCAACTATATGTGATGTATCCAACATAAAAAGGCAACAATATCCAGATTTCCAACTGTTTTAAATTCTTTAAAGGGAGAAAGGGTGTCATAAGTTGTCCTTTTTAGCTAAAGGTTTAATTTCCTTATGTTCACAAGGACATTTTAAACATTGCTTACACAGACAAGCTCTGTCACGTCAGCCGTAAAGTAAATCAGAGCTCTTTAGCAACGGGGGCGCGTGCTCAGGTCCATCTCCTCTCGCTGTGCAGTGGACGGCTGCAGATCATTAGCCTTCAAAGAACAAACTGCTCGAAAAATGAGGCACCAAGCGCCAACGACGTGTTCAAAGAACAACAAATATTCATTATTAGAGCGTGCTCTTATAAAAGGGCTACTTACTGTAAAGGCTCTGGACCAGTGCGGTTAATAGGCTATTAGGAGATTAGCCCTTGGTGCACTATGAATGACTTTGATTTACTAATGCTGCTCATAGTTGTGCGGGACTGCAGGCAATTACACTTCGTCTGCTTTGGCAACTTTATGGGAAGCGTGACGTAATCATTAATCATATCTGAGCAATGCCACTATAATGTGAAGGAATTTGGATCTCATCGCTTGCGATGGAAGGGGCGTCAATGTTCTGATATGCATTAATACCTCTTATACTCTATGCAAAAAAAGCCTGTTTTTCATCCATTATAGAACTAACGGCACATTTCAATTTGATTCAAGCTATTATGAAATGGTATGAAATATTCACTGTTCTGTCATGTTAGTGGTAGCAAAGTGCATTCACCAGCCTAATTATAAGTCATCCATAAATCAAATTAGCTCCAACCTGCTTCTCTAAAGAGGGAATGACAATTACGCACTGTATGTTAAGTTACCTGTAACTATCCGGCAAAATATTATGGCAAAAACATGAAATACGACCCATAAAATGTTTAACAAGAATAATTTATCATTACTTAAAAAACACATTTGCTCTATTACATTCCAGATTTTCCACCAGCTGTTCTAGTTGTATTTGGGGTTAAAGGGCACACACCATTACGGTTAAAAAAGCACAATATAATAATAATGTTAGAGGAGACGTACCTGTAGCTGGAAGTAGAGGACCAGAAAGTGTAAACACCTATGTCAAGAGAAGGAGAGAAGGAGGAGGCAATAAATCACGAGCAATTACATGAAGAACACTCAGTTAATACCTGCGTGACAGCCACGCGCAAATATGAGGCGTGTGACGACTTCTATTGGTAAGAATGTAATGAAGACAACAATAATGATACTTACAGATAGAGGAACCTCGAAGGCAACGGAGACATGATGACTCAAAAACACCTGAAGTACACCTGCTTCCACTTGATTTAGAGCCACGTTAAATTAAAAAAAAGCCTGTGGTCCGTGCGCTGCCGTGTCCAGCTTTACGCGTGCCCTTTACGCACGCAGACCCGCGGAGAGGAGCCGTTTGAATCCCAAAGTGACGGTAGATCACCGGACAGGGTTACTGGGAGCAACATGAGGCGCTTCCTTGTTGAAGGCTGAGTAATCCACTGCAGCCCCCAAAGAAATCCATAAAAATGTCTCCGTAAAAGTAGTCCCAAAGCAGCAGGAGAAAACTGTGCGTAATGTTGCAAAAAAAAAAAAAAAAATATGACAGCAAAAGAAATAAAGAATCCTTCAATAACTACGATAGAGCTGTTCCCCCGAGTCCTCCAGGGTGCAGAGCCTCTACTGGTCCGTCCGTACCTGCGGGGGAGGATTTCTACACCTTGCGCGGGACATCTTCCACCAAGTGTTCCCAGAACGGAGACGCTCTTCCTAAAAAAAAAAAACTAAAAAAAACAAGAAACTCCTTCCTAAAACAAGCCTTTAAAATTGCCTTCCAAGAAACATATCTAATCCAAAATGAGAAGCGCGTGCAGCGTGTGATCCCGGGAGCTCCTCTGACTGTGATCTGCAGCTCTGTCAGCGGGGTTCGCGCGTCTGCCGGGCGCATCGGGCACAGCGAGGCTTTCTCGTTGTTGGTGGGTGGAAACATGTCAGCGGTTTGCACCTGATAGGGTAATCTGAGAGAGACCATCAGCCCGGAGAGGGGTTCTTTTTTCTTTGTTCTGTCTTTCCCCAGTTCATAGTGGGCATTGGGGCTGCGCGCAGAAAGAGGGGAACAAGGGGATTATGCGCGTTTTGGTTTCTTCAGTGATACTTAGTGTGTGTCGTGTAAGTTTGGATAAGCGTTGTATTGTTATTCATAGTGGCTAAGACAACATTGGGACAGCTAAACCCACTTGAACAAATAGATTTAAAATATACATGGTGTTCACGTGACATCAGAACGTCACGGTTTTAGAAATGAGTTGGAGACAAGTTGGATTTCTGAGGTGGAATTTGCTGTCAGATTGCAGATTTGTTGACCTGATTTATGGTTCATATCTCTGTAATTACTTGCCCTGCCCGAATGAAACAAATACTGGCATAAGTTTAACGTCTTCTCTGCCTGTGTAAATTAACAAAGGGGTTTTAATTTTGTCCACAAATGCTTCAGGAATAGGTCATTATTCAACTCCAAAACGTGATTATTGTCAAATAAAAGAACTTCAACTACAAGATTAATATTATAAGAATTAGTCTACGTCTGTGGGTCCAATTCGTAACAGATTGTAATACGTTTGTGCATTTATATTTTGCATACTTCTTTCATAAAACAGTAATTCTCACATAGAATTAAAATATAACGTCGGCAAATTCTAGAAGGTAAACGGAACCTCTTATTTTCATATATTTCTGGATTATAAACACGATTATGATTATTATTTGTATTGCAACTTGTCAATTCACTTCAATGTGATTTGGAGATGCGTATTTGGCTGAGACGTGATGTCGAAACGCACTGAAACCACTCGACGTGATTTGCCCCTTTAAAGCCGCGCACATTAAATGTGGATTGGCCCGCGCGCTTCCAGACACTATTCAAATGCGCGTTCTTCTGGTCATCCTTGATTTTCCCCACTGGCCCCTCATTCTTCTCCATCAGTGATGCCCTGTAACTTCTCCCGCATTTAAATGAAAGAGAGGTGTGAATGTGTTTACGAGCGCAACAGTAAAATGAGCACATTATACATAAAAAGAAGAAGAAGAAGAAGAAGAAGAAGAAGAAGAAGAAGAAGAAGAAGAAGAAGAAGAAGAAGAAGAAGAAGAAGAAGAAGAAGAAGAAGAAGAAGAAGAAGAAGAAGAAGAAGAAGAAGAAGAAGAAGAAGAAGAAGAAGAAGAAGAAGAAGAAGAAGAAGAAGAAGAAGAAGAAGAAGAAAACCAGAAAATGCTTTGTGGCTCATCTTTATTGTCCCATTAAAACTGGATTCTCGAGATTTCAGTGCCATTGATATTCAAAATGGATCTGAAATAATGACATAGAAGACTTCCCATCTTGGGGCATTTCAAAGGCTTCCTGCCGGGCGTAAGTAGCAGACTGAAGTGACCAGAGATCCAGCTGTTTGTGCACAAAAAGCCAATCAGCCAGAAAAAAATAACAAAACAAGAATCATCTATTTGTGGGTTTGGTTTAAAAGGCTCCATCTGTTTGGTTTCATCCAAAAAAGGTATAAAACGTTTGGTCATAAACTGATGCTTTGAACCCAGGCACATGGAGTAATCCCTGCACGTAATGACATTTAGCATGACTAATTTGCTCGCCTCTGGGGTTCGGAGTGATATTACAACAACATAACTAAATAGTAATTATCCCAGACATAATTGGACAATCCTGTGACAAATACAGGGCTCTGGTCCGTTTGATCCGGTGATGCAGCCGATCAACGATAAAGATTCCAGCATGAGGACGCCTGACAACTGATTGAAAGGAGAGCAGACTGATAAACAGCAATTAGAGTCGAGAGTGACATCGGGCCAGCGCTGTAAAGTCACTCATCGCCGGTTTAAGCACAGGTTTGGGACGGTGGAGCGGGGGGGGGGCATGTCGTGGCCACCTGTGATTCATCCCGGCTTCATGGGAAAGAGAGTCATTCTGTCCATGTCCTGAACGTTTCATTCGACTGTAAAGTGCAAATTGCAGGGCATAAATTGTGGTTGTACAGTTCATTCTTACTGGCAGCAGACCAACGGGAGTCAATGGTAAAGAGCTTGTTTAAGAAATGCTATCAGTTGCACAAAATATGGAAAATTGGCCTTAACTGACCCAAGTGCATATTTGCTTTTATGCCGCAAATTCATCATGAACCGGACAGCATGTAAAAATAGGAGCCTTTTCCAAAATAACATCAAAATGTGGTTCCAGTCATTATATTCAGCATTTAAGTTCTGTCATTTAAAGGTTAGTCACACGGTCGTCTCCATGGCGATGTTAATACTTTGTCTGGTATTTTCCACAATATGGCACAAAACCAAATCTATCTCCATGGAGACAAACAGGTAATGTCACCAGGCAACGTTACAGGTCAGATCTGTGGAGAGGCAACAGTCAAGGCAAAGAATCATTATCTCAAAATTAACTTCATGGAATAAAAAAATGTCACTGGCAAAAACTTTACAAAAAAATATGTGGAATTCAGACACAGTTTCTTATTATTTGAATTGATTGAGTTAGTAATAATTGTATTGATAGTTTTATTATCCAGAGTTTTATTTTTAGTTTCTCTTCAGTCCTGGCCCCATGCAGAGGAAACACTATTTTTATTAAATTTTTTGCACATTTTTCGTGGTCGTGGAAACTGAAACCCCTGAAGGAAACATATGCAGAACATGCAAACTGCACAGAGAGAGGCCCAATGGGACGAGCTCTAACCACTATGCCACAGTAAAAGGTTATGAAAGCTTCTATCAGCGTAAACAGAGAGGTTTTCTCAGCTTTGATGTAAAATGTTAGTTATTTATTGTAGAAACATGTCTCTGCACAAATCATCCACGTATTAGATGATGTTGTCATTTTGTTTATTAAAAAGTCTTCTTGCTAATAACAAATTTACATCACTTCTTATAAAAGTGATGACTTCTAAGCGCCATTCCCAAAGCGCGTGGACAGCTCATGCTCTCAACAAACAGTAAATCCGTTGGAAGCTGCACTTGATGATCTGTTAAAGATGAACACTTTAACCAGCACAGCCTCTTCTCTAAACACGGCCTGCTCTTCTTCCCTTCAAGGCAAACCTCTAAATGGCCTTAATGACTCAGTGCAAACAGCGTGTGACGGAGGACAAATGACTACAAGGCGTCCAGCCCCGGCTCTCCTCGCTCTCCTTCAGGTGACACTTGAAAGGCCTGGGTGCCAGTGGCTTCTCTCTCTGCCACTCTTTACAAAGTCAAGGTGTCGTGACCCCGTGGCGACCTGGCAAGGCCCTGGCGATGGTCGGCCTTGTGTAGCGCTGAGGTGGGTGTATTTGTGGTGTGGGGTCAGCGTGCACTAATGGGGTGAGGCTGATTTTGGGGGAGATGAGAGGAAAAGGGCCGTCCTGTCGGGCCCTTCACACGCTCGCCCGTTTGTGACTTCCAGTTTAAAGGCTTCTGGGTGGCGTATATGAGTCAGTGGTCACCCCGCGGCTTCAATCGCCTCACCTTGGCTCTTGAATAGGACGCAGGCATCCCCCTCCGCACCCCGTCTTCTCCTCCGAGTCAATATGTTGGTGTCAGAGATGAAAGTGCAAAGTGGGAGGGTCGCCGAGGGGGTCCTGACACTAATGTAGTACATTGGGCTTCACTTACTGATCTGCCAAGTTCTTTTGTCAGCTCTTAAATGGCTGCTAAGGCCCTTTGAAGCGCTGAGCGTCATCCCGCCTCCTCCTATAGCCTCAATGAGATATCCTCTGTGAAATTCCCACACTCCTGTCGATGCAGCGACTTTTACACCAGGATTATACACACTTTACTGCAATTCATCACCAAAACTAAGGTCACGAGGTTAGAAGTTTGGTTACTTTTGAAGCTGACACAGTGACGTATGTAAATGACCTTTCTGTCACAGCACGTCGACTAGAAAGAGAGATAAGTGTGTTGCCTAAAGACACAACAACCGTATAAAAGAATAAGCGGTGATGGCTAGTATGCGGCACAGATACGTGAGTGCCAGGCTCTGTGCCACAAGCTCAGTCCTCAGCTCTGGTAATCTGCATAATGCCTCTCCCCACTCTTCACCCCTGGTTCAGACTGAAACATGTCCCGTCTGCTTAAGCCTACTCGAAATATGTAGGACAGCATTCACAACATCAACAATTTGATTAGATTTTTTGGCACACTTCTCACACGATGGCCATGTGCAGCATCGGGGATTTCATTTCAGCTCTGACAATTCGCAGAATGTCCTTCCCACTCTCATCCCCATTTCTTTCTACATGGTCCCTGTCCAATAAAGCCTTATGCTAACTTAATATTAAAGTACAACAACATGAGAAGATCACATTTCACATTATGGTCCCTGTCCCTTTCACATTCCTCTGCCTCTGGTGCATTTCACTGTAGCAAGCATCAGATTTAGATCTATGCAGTCTTATGTTTGAATATATGAATTATATTTAAAGACTCAGGGCCTTTCTCAAATGATCCCAACTGAGTTTTGGGACGGGGATAGGGGATAGGGGAAAGGGGAAAACAGGAATTTTCTGAGCACTCAAGCCTCAAATGCAGGACAATGCCAGACTACTCGAACATGCAGGAGTCAATCAAAATCAATCACGTTTGTTTTATATGTCCCATAAGCGATTCTTTCAGGTTTAATCAAATAAAAATAACTGGCCGGTGGAAAAAAACCACGTGTTTCATCTTTTATCCTTCCAACCTGGAAAACAACATTTACTGTGTCTTTACTGTCAAACTGCGACACACTGTGCCTTGTTGAACAGCCGGGACATAAAGGGACATAAACCTCCTCCATTGTGTGAGAGTAAAGGTGCAAAAAGGACAGAAACATAATGGAATAACTTGATGGATCTGACACACAAACCGCACCGAGCCAAAACCTGTCATAGTTGATTTAAGAACAATCCCTTCAGCTCACGTCTGTTTCCACCAGCAGTTCCACCGCTCTTTTATTGACCGCCAGGCCCAGTGAGCCAGGTAAACCAAGACCTTTAACTTGCTTGTTTTTCTCACTCCTTCTCTTGTCTGCTAATCTCTGTGGGTAACCTTATCTGGAGTGGGGCCCCCTCCCCGGCCCCGCTCCTCCACAGCTTTACTAACTGGACAGGGAAACAGCTCTCCCTATTCATAAAGCTCACCTCTTGTGGGCTCAGGCTGCGGCGGCTTGCTTTGCTTTTGGCCCGGCTTATCAAGCAATTTAAAAAGCGAGTCAAGTGTCTGGTGTTTGTAGTTAGTATAACAACGATGGAAGCTAATCTAAATTAGTTTGAGAAATGTGAAACTGCTCCAAACCTGCAGGAGACGGCAGCGCTTCAGTATCACAATATTTCAGAAGGAGAAGACAGAAAATGCACATGTTTAAATAACATAAAGATGTCAGCGACCTGGTTTGTGTTGTGTTCTCTTGCTTCTCTTGGTTTGAAGGCAGAATAATGCAGGCTGCACCAATTCTTGGGTCGAGTTTTGTTATAAAAGTTTAAAAATGCACTGAAGAGTCTAATCCTTCAGGAACTACTGAGCAGCTCAAGATCAGGTGAAGGTTTCAGAGCCGTTTCCTTCTGCTCGAACGACTGATAGAAGACAAAATAACTTTATATACAATAGTAGGAGCTGAAATTGTGTTGTTTCATGTTCTAAAAAATAATAAAAGAAAGAAGAAAAGCTAAGTTATAACTACTACAGTGTTTCTATGAACGCTACTTCATTCAGAAATGTTACTTTTTCTCCCACTCAGATGCATAAAATAACTGAGTCGCCTGTTTGACATTAATGCTGATTTGCTCCATCTTAGTCCAGTGGGACGTCCAAATGTCCAAAACATAAACAAAAGTATAAGAACTCGCGGCGGCGGCGGCGGCGGCGGTGGCGGCGGCGGATAACACATGTCATGACTCTGTGTGATGCATGTGTGGTGAGGATCTGCTCACATGGATTCTTTGGCCATTGCTCAGTTTCAAACAAGTGCCAGAATGTGTCACTTGCTACAATTGAATAAGAATGGGCCCCGGACCCCATGTGTTCTGGGGTTCTGGCCCATGTTTGACAGATAAATGTCAACTCCCTTGGACAAGCAGAGGTAATCAAAAAGCTCTCGCACTTTATGCGAACAATACAAGTGTTCTAATAACATAATAAGCCTTTGGTGCAGGGCGGACTGCTGTGCGGAGCAGGGACGTGCCATGATGTAAGTGTTATTTGTCAGACTTTAGATGTTACTCCTTCAACAAAACCAACGGTTTGCTTGACACTCGTGATTACCTAATCAAAGGCACGGCTGTTTGTGAAGTAGCAGAAAATTGCTGAAAGAGGTTGATTACACAGCAACAGAAGAGTCTTTCGGATTCACTTTCCAATGATCTGGGACATTCTTCATGATCACACAAAGACACTACATTATGATAGTACTTTCTAAAGCATGAGGTTTAGATACTTCTTACACTTTCTGCCGTGGAGCTCTCTTTGCTCAGAGGTCGCCACAGCAAATTGCAGTGATTGAATAGGTTTTGAAGTGGAGTGCCCCCTGCTGAAAGCAGCCACATATCTGAACTGGAGTGAGCAGTTACAATGCAGCTTATGGACACAATGACAGTGAGCACTAGTCCAGGTTTGGACAGATTACTCTTCAGTTAATGGGCGACATTTAACCCACTGCACTAGTGTTGCTCAACATTTGTATTTATTTATTTCACCGCTGTAATCGGTCTGTCTCAATCAGTCTCATCTCTCTCCAACAAAGTGGGAGTAAAACACATCATCTTCCAACAATTATGGAATCCTTCTCGTCTTTCATTGTAACACAAAACCGTGGTCACTGATCAAAACGTTTGAGTCTTTTGGCCTGAACGTGAGACTTTGGGCCGAGCGTCCGGCTGAGATGAAGAGCTCCTCCAGCTCCAGACTCATGGAGGTTTAAAGGTCTCATTAGGGACACAAAGGCTTGGAGCAAATGAAAAAACAACTTGGAAACAGCTTTGAAAAGGTGATGCTTCAGAATGAAAGGGAAGTGAAGGGCCACCAAGTGAGCCACCCAGAGGCTCCTGTTAATTTGATGAGGACTTTGATTTTGGCTCATTACTCCCATGTTCAGGGTGAGAAGTACTAAGTGAGTGTTCAAAGGCCAAAGCTGTCAGGGACATGTTTATCAGATTAGCCTCTTTCACCTATAGCTGGACCTTTAACTGTTTTAGACTTGGGTCATGAGGAAGCGAACACTGTCAGGGGCCCAATGATCAGACCTAATATTCACTCTATTTTCAGTGTGTCCGGTCCGACCGACAGTGACACGCCCACAACACTCAAACAAAACAGGAATAGAAATTTTAAATAGTGTATATAATAATAGCATCCATGAAATGATTGGATGTTGAGCAAAAGCTTGTTTTAAAGATGCACCGTGTAACCTTCCTGCTGGAGGGTCCGCCCCCTGCAGGTCTCCATCCATGGATACTACAACGTATCTAACTCTATGAGGTAATGCCTCCAGGCCAAATGATGTGCAAACTTAAAATGATCATTTATGCTTTTAGTTGTCTGTATTGTGCTTTCATATTTTATTGTGATTTTAATCCATTTATTTATGAATTTAAATTGTTTTGTGAATTTGATGTATATTTTTAATGCTTTGTAAAGCACTTTGAATAACTTTTTGTACGAAATACAAATACATTTGATTGAATAAGTTAAAATCCATAATCGGGCAAAGCAACAGCCACTTCAGAGACATGAAGCACAATGACATTCATTTCAATTTATTTTTCTAATGCCCAAAATCACAACAGCGGTTGATTCGAAGGACGACAGTGAAAAACAGATTAAACAATGTTCATGGGAAATCAGCAAATGTCCCACGCTCCCGTGTCCTCAGACAAATGTCCCACGCTCCCGTGTCCTCAGACAAATGTCCCACGCTCCCGTGTCCTCAGACAAATGTCCCACGCTCCCGTGTCCTCAGACAAATGTCCCAAGCTCCCGTGTCCTCAGACAAATGTCCCAAGCTCCCGTGTCCTCAGACAAATGTCCCACGCTCCCGTGTCCTCAGACAAATGTCCCAAGCCCCCGTGTCCTCAGACAAATGTCCCACGTTCCTGTGTCCTTAGACCCTCCTTCTCAGCCAGGAAAAACTACCAAACCTCTTTGGGAAAAAGTATAAACCTGGAGGAGTTCCACATGAAGGATCTGACTCCTCCAGACGGACAGGAGGACGAGACAGTGGAGCTGGAGCCTGAGGAGGAGAGAGGCTGCTTCATCTGCACATGTAGATATACATATGACATTCACCAGACAAGTCACATTTCAGTTCATAAGAAATATATACTAATTGAATATTATTTAGACATAAAAGATATATAAAGAAATATGTTTTCCTTAAAGTAAACATCCATTGTATTTCATTGTTTTGGACATCGAGCTAATTGTATTTTTGAGAGGACAAAATTGACGGACACTAGTAGAGATGGAAAAAGAAACAATAATCTTGTGTGTTGTGATAAAAATGCAAGACAATGATCGTTCGTTTGTACGATTGTGATAATCATCAAGAAAGAGAGATCACCATTTCACCAGCAGATTGTGCAAGAAGCTCCTTATCTGTGATGTTCTCCTCAGCAATTTGAATAACGTGATGTTAATCCCAATTATTTTGGCCAGGATAATTGTGACACAACAATATCGTCAATATCGTCCCATGGAAACCTTGAGTTCTCCAAAGCCCCTGAGAACAACCAAACTGGACATTTAACTTTTGTGACATTAAAATAAATATATGACTTGGTGGACGTTTCCAGACCCTTCAATATTGCCATTATTGGTTGACATGGATCATTTCTTCAATCACTAAACATACCAAACATGCTAAGAGTCCCCTCCTCATCCTGGATTGTCGGTTCTGCTGGTGACTCTCAGACGTGGAAAGCTCTGTGGGAGGTTTGAGCCCGTCCACTCACGGCGCTGTTGTGTATTTGGAGCATTCCAATTGGTTTCGCCGGCTTTGTAGTCGAACGAAAGTCCTCCTCCTGAGTGTCCCGCTCGGCTATAAGAAGTACCAGTGGATTTTTTGAAGGGCCAGCGCAAGTGAAGCTAGCCCCGACCTGCACCGTCGCTAATCGCACGACCCAATCCATTCCCCCTGTCTAGCACCTCTTCAGAGGCCGCTCGCTCCTTTGTTCCGACAATACACAAACGACCATTCAAACGGAGCCACTCTGTAATCAGTGAAATACTAGCCCCTGGGCTTTGGCGGGGAAAGAAAAAAAGAGTAAAAAGGAAGGAGAAAGGGCCACATAGAAAAGAGCGAAAATCCATCTATGTCCAATCAGCGCTAACTACCTGTCCGGCTTTAGCCGCAGATGTTTGGGGAGAGCGAGTCCAAAGAAGTGCCCCATCCAGATGTAAGATGTAGAGGAGGACAGGCTGGTACCTCCACCCACCGGGCAGACAGCACCAGTCCACGCCCTGCTCCGCGCCCACATATGTTGTTTTTACTCAAAGATGTGGCCTTCAAACATATCTGACACATGACATCACTATTACTTACTCTAATAATCCAGCAGCAAACATCGCTCATTAAAACTGATGGATGTCGTTTGTCTGGGTTTAAACTTCAGAATTTCATGGGATCTAAGGAATTGGTAGTGTCGTGATTTTCACACATTATGGTTAAAGTGCCAATTGTCTCTATTATTTCATGTTTTAAAGTCTTAAAACGTGAAAAACAGAATTGGTTGATTTTTAACTAACTACTATATAGTCCAGTTTCTTAGCACTTTAATGTGCACTTCCTGCTTTGCTGAGAATAAAGCGCTCCATAGATGCAGAAGTAGCACTGCGGTCTCTTTTATAATATATCTGTACAGGGACAAAACAGATTTGTCTTAGTTACAGCTCCTTTAAAGACAAATCATTTCGCTTGAGTACAGATACATTTGTAAAATACAGCACTTAGGGTCAAAATGAGTCCACTGTGTGCTGTCATGCATGCATCCATCTAAATATAGAGCGTTTATAGCGTTTTATATGGAGTGTTCTCCATAAACAGGACGTGCGCTGTTAGCTATTACCGACCATCTGTAAATGTTTGCGTAAATATCTGTGTACATTCCAAGTTTAATTTTTACCTTATTTTATCAATACATTCTTAATTTATGCATGCCATATTTGACTCTTTATAGACGTTGCTATTATATATATTTTTTAATTCTGAAGCTTGTTAGCTTTACAGTGATGGCAAAACTCGCTCTGGCCTCTGAGTTTGTTTGAAATGAACCTGTTCATCTGTTTTACACGATGAGCAAGTAAAAATCAGTTACAGCAAAACTGTGTCGTCTTTAAAATACAAATTGTAGATCTAATTATTGATATGAATGAACAATCTGGGCTTTTCTCATATGTTAGTCTGATATTGACAAATAACTCTATATTTTTCAAAGCCGTCCCAGTTTTAACAGACTTGAGTGAGTTTAAATTGAAACAGCACTATATCTTACTATAGATTTCTGGGTCTTATAGATGTATAGATTTAATGTCTTGGTGTCAATATTGCCAAATTTGCTTGTCGGCGTCACAGCAACAACAAAAAAGCAAATATCAATATCTGCTGGAAACATCATATCGGACCATTTCTAGTTCAAAAGCAATCTATTTAACTAATTATTATATGAATGAAGCAATGAGGCTAGAAAAATTTTGTAATTTTTTTTTTTTTTCAAACTGAAAAAAAAAAAAAAGACCCTGACCCTGCATTGTCAGGTCACAGTGTAGACGCCGATTAATATTGCAAACTTAACAATATTAACAATTTTGGTGGTATTGCAATATTGAAATGTCGCAATATTGTCATGATTTTTTAGTTTTTTTACTGTATGATACATTGTTCTACATTGTTGAGGCTTTTGTGATCCGTACTCTCATGTAGTATGGAAGAATATTGACATTTTTATGAATAACGATATCGCAATAAGTATTGAGATTAATTTAAAAATGTATTGGATATTTGTATTTATCATTTAAACATTATGAATAAGTTCCATGTTTAAAGAACTATTGGTTCAAACCACATCTAGAATGATATAGAAGAGAAGATCATGGATAAGAAGCTTTTTCTATAAATCTGCTGTTGTAATGACAATTATCACAAAATGTATCACCAACCATTAACTGTCTCCCCTTTTTATCGCAATAAGTCATATTATTATTTATTGTCCCATCCCTTCTCTCAAGTCTGAGCAACACAATAACAATCAGAGAAAATGTCTGAAATACCGTTAGCCCAACTGGGTGTTGAGGGCTCAGCACTTGACTGGCTCACATCCTACCTCACCAACAGGCAAGAGTTCATTTCCCTCTCCGGTCACTCATCCACCCTCTCCCCAGTAACGCAGGGGGTCCCCCAGGGCTCAGTCCTCGGCCCCCTCCTCTTCATCTGCTACATCTTCCCCCTTGGTCACATCCTCCGCCAACTCAACCTGGACTTTCACTGCTACGCTGACGACACTCAGATATACCTCACCACCAAATCCACCCAAAACCCTCCCCTCAGCCACATCCAAACCTGCATCTCTACAATAAAATCATGGCTCACTCTCAACTTCCTCAAACTGAACAGTGACAAAACAGAGCTCCTCCTAATTGGCACCAAATCCACTCTCAATTAAACTGGTCCCTTTTCACTCAGCATCGACACCTCGACCGTCACCCCCTCTACCCTGGTACGCAATCTCGGTGTCATCATGGACCCCACCCTCTCCTTCACTCCCCATGTCAGCCACATTGACAAGACCTCATACTTCCACCTCCGCCGCATCGCCAAAATCCGACACTGCCTCACCCTCCCCGCTGCTGAATCCCTCATCCAGGCCTTCATCTCCTCCCGCCTCGACTACTGCAACTCCCTCCTCACTGGCATCTCCTCCCATTCCCTCCACAGACTCCAAATGGTCCAAAACTCCGCTGCCCGCCTCCTCACCCACACCCGGTCCCGTGATCACATCACTCCCGTTCTCCGCTCTCTCCACTGGCTCCCCATCAAGCAGCGCATAAACTTTAAAATACTCCTCCTCACCTTCAAAGCTCTTCACCACCTTGCCCCCCCCTACCTGTCTGACCTCCTCATCCCCCACCGCCCCTCCCGAGCTCTCCGATCCTCCTCCTCTCTCACCCTGGCTGCACCAACATCCCGACTCAAAACTTTTGGCGACAGAGCATTCTCCCGAACAGCACCCCGACTCTGGAACTCCCTCCCCCAACCTGTCCGCCACTCTCCCTCACTCACAACATTCAAATCCCGCCTAAAAACATACCTCTTCACCCAAGCCTATGACCTCCCCTACCCCTAGCCTCCTCTACCCCATTGCCTACACTTCTACCCCCTGTTACATCCCCATCTTTTTCTCTCTACTTCTTCTGTCTTGTTCATTTTATCTGTATATTAATGTGTTCTGTACGTGTTGTCCCCCCTGTCTGTAAATACCCCCCCCCTTTTTTATTATGTTCAGCGTCTTTGGGTCACTGAAAAGCGCTATATAAATAAAAGTTATTATTATTATTATTATTATTATTATCATGAAAGTATCTGATCATCTCCAGACTCCCCAAACACTCAGAAGACGCGTGACATGAAGTATCGTATATTCTCTGTGACACACGTGCTCATTAGAATAGTTTGTATATTGAACTATGAGCACATTGAGTTTCGGGCGTCTTGCTCAACAGCCGCTGTGGAACTGGAAAGAGAATTATATACATTGTATATTCTGAGTTTTGGTGACAATTCTTTGTTCAGACAATGTTTTTTTGACACAACATTAGGGAATAAAACAGTTCTCAAGCGCATTTGGTCAAATCATCAAAATACTGCTTTACCAGGAACAACAGACAAACAATGCATCAAAACAGTGACTTTAAAGATGCACTTTTCTATTGAGGGATCTGCTTGTTTCCATGGAGATATTATTACTTTTCCGCAGTATGAAATATATGTATAGTTATGTATAATATGTTTTGTTTCTTCTTTTTCTCTTTGTCTTCTTGTCTATTATAGTCTATTTAGTTCTTCATATAAATTGTCAACGGTCACTTTGTTTTGTCTGTAAAGTGGACATTGCCTTATTATCTATATTCAAGCAAAAAAAAGTACATATTTTAGATTTTTTTAAATTATTTTTTTATATTTTTGACAACCCTGATGGAGATAAATACTTTTAATACTGTGGAAAATTCCAAGCAAAGCAACAACATCTCCACGAAGACGAGCGAGTGTCTCTCACCCTCCACCTGAGTCACATGGTGCACCTTTATGATTTCAGAATCTCCATTAGATGTGGTCACTATGGTTACGCCCTTGTCTCCTGTAATGACTTCCAAATAATTCGACTCACACTAGCAAAGGAAAAAAAGCAGCACAAAACTAGCCTGGGGCAAAAGTCATTACAGCTCTCAGCTTTTTGAAGTTAGGGCTTTGACAAATTGCCGTGTCTGAGCGCTCAGGTCTGAGTGAGACTTGCCTGTCAGAATCCTGCGCAGCGCTGCCTTGGGCCCGCGCAGTGAAGGAGAAATCTACAGAACACCACTTTGCGCCATTGTCCCGCTAACTGACAAGTGTCAAAGCACCGGGTTCAAGTTTAAGTGGAGAATTCTTGCCAATCTAACATTTTGACAACTTTGAGCTCTTAATATCACTATTGTTCAGCTCAAAAGACACAAAAGACAGAACTCAACCCTTTTCCACCACCTGCACTGCACAGGATTCACTTTGTACTTCAACCACCGCGTACACCAATCCATTTGAGCTGAAATATCAGTCAAATAAGCAGAATGTGTCCAGGCCTGGGTCTCTGCACGTCGCTCTCCAGGGGTCTAAGGATAAGATGCATTATTAATACTGTGTGTGTTTGAAAATATGTGCAACTTTAATACAAAAAAAAGATTAATATTTTGTAAAGTCTGGAGCGAATATGTTTGCATTTGAACTTGAAAATGCTTGTGTTTTTTAGCAATAAAACAAACCAAAATGAAATAAATTCTAAAATTTCAAATCGAACTGTGGAACATTCCAGAGAGACAAAGCGGTGACAAACCCTCCACCAGAAAATGTCCTTCATGCACCTTAAAAACAGTGAGGATCAAAGGACTGCGGTGTTCGAACCACAAACCCTCCAGTCTCCATGTTTGACCAAAGTTTCAGAAGAATGTGTGGATCTGTTTAATACATGGAACAATCAAGAAAGCACAAAATGGCGTCGTTTTCACCGGCAAAAGCAGGACGACAGCGCCATCTGCAGGCCGACTTCTTCTCCAGGTGTGTGAGAGCATGAAGGCCCCCTCGTCCCGGTTTAATCCAGCGACAATCATAATGTGGTTCTCTCTTTTGCAATGATCAGAAATGGTCGATTGGAGTTGTTTTGAAGATATTGGAATACATTTTTTAAAATAAATTGACTATTATTATTGAGGGAGTATACGGACTATTATTAAAAGTATCAAAAAAGAGACAGAATAACATCCCAAACAAAAGTATGAAGTTAAGTTCCTGCCGTGTTGAGGTCTATTCACGTTTTCTGCAATACTTGAACCTCAACCATTTGAACACATTGTGAAAATATCATCTACATATTCATTTTTGGCAATACTGCCCCTTAATCTAATCTATTAAAGGCAATAAAAGCCTAGTGGTTAGAAAGTCTCACTTCTGTTCATGGTCCAAATCCCTCATGATTCTTATGGCCCATAGTAAAGCCTTTATGATCTTTAGTGGCCTTTCTCCTCCAGTTGAGCCCTGAAAATCCCCCGGCTCAGCGCTCTCTGTGTCTCTGTGTCTCTGTCTCTCTCTCTCTCTCTCTCTGTGTCTCTGTGTCTCTCTGTCTCTCTGTCTCTGTCTCTCTCTGTGTCTGTCTCTCTGTCTCTCTGTCTCTCTGTCTCTCTGTCTCTCTTTCTCTCTGTCTCTCTGTCTCTCTCTCTCTGTGTCTCTCTGTCTCTCTCTCTCTGTGTCTCTCTGTCTCTCTCTCTGTGTCTCTCTGTCTCTCTCTCTCTGTGTCTCTCTGTCTCTCTCTCTGTGTCTCTCTGTCTCTCTCTCTCTCTCTCTCTGTGTCTCTCTGTCTCTCTCTCTCTGTGTCTCTCTGTCTCTCTCTCTGTGTCTCTCTGTCTCTCTCTCTCTCTCTCTGTCTCTCTCTCTCTGTGTCTCTCTGTCTCTCTCTCTGTCTGTGTCTCTCTGTCTCTCTCTCGTAGTGTCTCTCTCTCTCTCTGTCTCTCTGTCTCTGTCTCTCTGTCTCTCTGTCTCTGTGTCTCTGTCTCTCTCTCTCTGTGTCGCTGTCTCTCTGTCTCTCTCTCTCTGTGTCTCTCTGCCTCTCTCTCTCTGTGTCTCTCTGTCTCTCTCTCTCTGTGTCTCTCTGTTTCTCTCTCTCTCTGTCGCTGTCTCCCCTGTCTCTCTCTCTCTGTGTCTCTCTGTCTCTCTCTCTCTGTGTCTCTGTGTGTCTCTCTCTCAGTGTCTCTCTGTCTCTCTCTCTCTGTGTCTCTCTGTCTCTCTCTCAGTGTCTCTCTGTGTCTCTCTGTCTCTCTGCCTCTGTGTCGGGAGGGAAAGTGAGCGCTCGCCGTGGGCAGAGGAATGCGGCTCACATCTCTGCCATAGCAGCCGGGTCCAGGTAATGCGCTCACGTGTTGGCACTTGTCGGGGCCGGTGCCTCCTCCGCTGTATTAATAAGAGCGTGTTGTATGGCTGTGTTTTACAAGGCCAGGCTTACGGGAAGATAAATGATGAACTCCTCCACCTCTTCCTCTCATTTACACTAATACTTCCACCAGCGCTTGGCCAGTGTCTGAGCGCGCGCCGCCGATACTCGCTCACGTCACTGGAAAACAGACGGGCCAAAATGTCAAAGTGAAATGTAGGAATTGATATGTGAAATGTTTCCTAAATGTTTCCTATCAGAAAACTAGAATTCTGGAATTAGATGTCATAATGTAATGTTTTTGAAGGAAAGCTGCAAAATAGAAATCCGCAAATGTTGAATCTGCTCATTATTTGTTGGAGATTGGAGCTACAAATGTTGCATATTCTTCTCAAAGTCTTAAAGTCCTTTCAAAATAAAACCTTCACACCTTTTGAGCTGGAACAATGGCACTTTCTGAATAATGTCCAGTATTTGCAGAGATATGAACCATAAACCAGGTCAAGAAATCAGAAATCTGACAGTTAAACAGTGCATTCTACCATAGAATTCTTACTTTCCCACAAGCTCCATTTTAAACTATAGGAATTCCAGAAACCTATGAAATATGTAATAACAATGTAAAAAAGACAACTACAAAGATTAATTATGGGGCCGCAATGAGTGATCACAACCGTAATCAGAGTTCTCATCGGTGCACAGTACTTTGACGTTCCTAATCATGAACTTAACAAAAATAACATTTATAACAAAGACAGTGACATTATTAAATCAAAATATAAAATAAGATGTGTATTTTGCTCTAATAAATATGTAAAGCTTGAATGTACAATAGAAATAATTGTTTGACAAGCCGGCTACTAAAATAATCATTAGTTGCAGCACTAATTAATTATTAGTTAGTAATTTTTATATGGTTTTTTTGTTTTGTCTGTTGATATTTGGGTGAATAATCTTATCAGAAAGAAGAAAGTTAAACTAGGTAGTTTAACAGATCCAGGGCTAAAACCAAATTGTGTTTGTGGAAGTTACGAGCGATAGTGACAAAACCATCACCTCAAACCCTCAAACAACATCACTTTTTTCCTCTTCATATATAATCATCTTTTTGGCAGCTTATTTGATCATAAACGACATACACTTAATATTCAAATGGATTTTCAAAACGATCTATTGCCAACCTCCAGTTTTCTAAAGCAGCAGGAGCACGCACTACACACACCACCTTCAGAGTTCTATTTTTGCTCTTCATGACAACACCAGAAAGTGCATCTTCTGTTTCTATTTTCTTTACAGTGAAATGTTTGCATAAGCGGTGACGAGTGGCCTGTCCATCGAAGGAGCAGTTCTGAAGATACAGTCAGCTGTCAAAACGCTGCAGAGTGCGCGCAAATCGCTGGTGATGACAATGATGGCTTCCTCTCCATCTAATATAAACATACCAGCGTGATCACTTTTTCCCTTGAGGGCGAAGCCATTGTTCCATTTTGAAAGCGCTCGGCGAATGCTTGAAATGTGGACTCCATATTTTCTTCCCCCGAGGCGGCTTCATGAGCTGGTATCCAGGTGATGGGCCTGTCACATGGGGCGGAGGAGGCCGGCTCTCCTGAGAGCAGAGGTCAAAGACATCGTCACATGCAGAGGAGGGGCCTGTCTGAGGGGGCGGGGCCTGTCCGAGGGGACGGGGCCTGTCCGAGGGGGCGGGGCCTGTCTGAGGGGGCGGGATGGATGCGCTGACGAACTGCGGTGAGGAGTAAGTTGTCGGCAACAAGTTACAAATTGCACAATGAAAATGCAAAGTCAATAATGGGGGAATGACGCACGTAAAAGCAGCTGCTGCTGAAACATATTTGGCAATAACTTTCCAAAACCATATTTAGGTGCTTGTGTATTTGAATTTGATCATGATTAATGTACAATCAGTAGCTTTGAATTGCCTTGCGATGTACATCTGGCTATCTGCGTCTTCTGAGAGTTTAAACCTCGCTGTGATAAATCCACCTGTCACTTGCATTATTGATTAGTAAAAAAAATATGTTGGGAAAAAGTATTAACGTGTGTTTGCTTTAAAGGGGACATATTATGCAAATTCAAATGTAATGAGCTTTTAAACGTGTTACAGCAGTGTTTCCTCATTAGTTAATGCATGTATTGTCCTGCAACTGAGGAGCGATAGTTCAGAAAATGTCAGTTTTTACAATGTGCCACAGCAGCACAGCAAAGTCCTGGGGTCGATTCCCATTGGGACTTTTCAGTGGAGTTTGCATGTTCTCCCTGTGTCTGCTCCGGGTTCCTCCGGGTGCTCCAGTCCCCACCAACACTAAAAACATGTAAAATATGCTTCTCCCTTAATAACATCAGCCTGTCCAGGGACGAGGATGCAGAAGAAGGTCATGTACTGTGCACTGTCCCTGTCTCAAATTAATATTTGCCCAAATTTAATGTTTAAGATAAGATATTCCTTTATTGTCCCACATGGGGAAATTTCATAATTAGCTGATTTGAGAAAGCACAAGCCTACGATTTCTCCATGCCTTTATTAATATTCTAAATATTTGCATTTAATGCATGGCATAACATTTGAGAATATAATTAAAGAACATCAACCATGTGCAATTGGAGAAGAAAACATCATTGTATTTCCACTAAAGAGATTTAATCCTCTCGTCTCTGTTTCCAGCGCCGAGAATTCACACAACTTTTCATGTGAATCCACCAGGTCCATAAAGTTTAGATTCTGCTCCAGAATATTATTCCATTTCATCCATAAAAGTGGAGATTGTCATATGTTTGTGGCTTTTATACCTTTGGATGATGCGTGTGTCACGGGTTAAAACACAAAACCATATGTGTTTCTGCTGCTGGGTTTGAACCTGTGCACAGCACCAGCAGCAGCACCAGCAGCAGCACCAGCACCAGCAGCAGCACTAGCACCAGCACCAGCACCAGCAGCATCAGCATCAGCACCAGCACCAGCACCAGCACCAGCAGCACCAGCACCAGCACCAGCACCAGCAGCAGCACCAGCACCAGCACCAGCAGCACCAGCACCAGCACCAGCAGCAGCAGCAGCAGCAGCAGCAGCAGCACCAGCACCAGCAGCATCAGCATCAGCATCAGCATCAGCATCAGCACCAGCACCAGCACCAGCACCAGCACCAGCAGCATCAGCACCAGCAGCATCAGCACCAGCACCAGCGGCACCAGCAGCAGTAGCACCAGCACCATCAGCAGCAGCACCAGCAGCAGCAGCACCAGCAGCACCAGCAGCACCAGCAGCACCAGCAGCAGCAGCAGCAGCAGCATCAGCACCAGCACCAGCATCAAAGTCTCAGGCGTGAGTCTCGGGTGTGAGTCTCAGGAGTGAGTCTCAGGCGTGAGTCTCAGGCGTGAGTCTCAGGCGTGAATCTCAGGCGTGAGTCTCAGGAGTGAGTCTCAGGAGTGAGTCTCAGGCGTGAGTCTCAGGCGTGAGTCTCAGGCGGGGGTCTCAGGCGTGAGTCTCAGGAGTGAGTCTCAGGTGTGAGTGTCAGGAGTGAGTCTCAGGCGTGAGTCTCAGGCATGAATCTCAGGCGGGGGTCTCAGGCGTGAGTCTCAGGAGTGAGTCTCAGGTGTGAGTGTCAGGAGTGAGTCTCAGGCGTGAGTCTCAGGTGTGAGTCTCAGGAGTGAGTCTCGGGTGTGAGTCTCAGGAGTGAGTCTCATGCGTGAGTCTCAGGTGTGAGTGTCAGGAGTGAGTCTCAGGAGTGAGTCTCAGGTGTGAGTCTCAGGAGTGAGTCTCGGGTGTGAGTGTCAGGAGTGAGTCTCAGGAGTGAGTCTCGGGAGTGAGTCTCAGGAGTGAGTCTCAGGAGTGAGTCTCAGGAGTGAGTCTCAGGCGTGAGTCTCAGGCGTGAGTCTCAGGTGTGAGTCAACATAAATGCTCCTTCGTCTTGATTGATGGTCCACTCCTCTTCCTGATTTCTCTGGCCTCTCGTATCTTTTGTACTTGTGTTCTGCTGTACCCGGCAGAAGACATTGCGATTACGGGCGCTCCATAATGTGATGGTGTTTAGATGTCTCCCCCCTAGACTCCCCGGACTAGGTCTGGAAACTGGTGGTGGTAGATAAGAGAGGAGGAGAGGATGAGAGGAGGAGAGGATGAGAGGATGAGAGGGATGCAGAGGAGGAGAGGATGAGAGGAGGAGAGGATGAGAGGAGGAGAGGGATGCAGAGGAGGAGAGGATGAGAGGGGGAGAGGAATGCAGAGGAGGGGAAGGGGAGGTGTTGGGTCGCAGTACGGTCAGAAGCGACAGAGCCGACAACACAAGGGTTTATATGGGACCGGCTGTGAGCTGATTGGGAGCAGAGGAGGTGCAGAGGAGGGTTAGAGGAGGTGCAGAGGAGGTGCAGAGGAGGTGCGCTAGTGTAGTGGTGGACGTTGGTTGCGTGGAGTTAGGTCTTCCAAGCTGAATTCACGCAGGCTTCATTACTACTACTACTACTACTATTACTACTACCACTACTATTTCACCCTGGAGAGACAAAGAGACCACGAGAATGGACTGTTTAGCAGCTTTATTCGTGAGTTATTTGGCGCTCAGACCCCGGCAGAAGACGTTGCAATCATGGGCACTCCATGATCTATTTGTATTAGATGTCTCCCCCCGGAGCCTGGAGACTGATGGTGGTAGATGTGGAGAGAAGGTAGAGGATGAGGGGAATGTAGAGGAGGAGCTGGGGAGGTGGTGGGTCGCAGTACGGTTTGAGCGGCCGAGCCATCTGCCTGAGGGCTTAAATGCGACCGCCTGGTGCTGATTGGGAGCGGGGAGGAGTCACTTGAGAGCATTGATTGTGGATGAGGAGCAGGTGCGAGGGCCATGGTGCAGACGCCCCCTGACCTTTCACCCTCCTTCTTGGCCGGGAAAAACTGCATAACCTCTTTGGGATAAGCGCAGAAACCTGGGAGAGTCCATGGTGAAGTGAGGGATCTGACTCTCACAGACAGACAGGCCACGCCCGCTTGAGTGCGATGATGGCGCTGGGGAGAGGGGTCCTTCCATGGAGGCCTTGACGTAGATGGGTGGAGTTAGGTCTTCCAGGCTGAATTTACGCAGGCTTCATTACTACTACTACTACTACTACTACTACTACTACTACTACTACTACTATTACTACTACTACTATGACAACTACTACTACTATTACTACTATTACTACTACTACTATTACTACTACTACCAATATACTATTTTTGAATTGTCCCAGTCCATAACGTGGTTTTCTCTTACAGAAACAGGGTGCGTGGATCCTCAATCAAATTGTTCCAAATATTCTCAAATAGCAGTTTTTACAATACACTGTAAATAATGATCAAAGTGCCACACGGATCCTTTAACTATCAAAGTGCAGACATATTACTTTATATATTAATCATAATCATTAACATATTATACTACAGTTCTTTCATAGATTGACAGCTTGTTTCCTTCTAGATGTGTATCATTTTGGCGAACTATAAAACAGCCACTCCAGCTATAACATGTACACTATATATGCACTATATATGCTATAACATGTACACTATATATGCACTATATATGCTATAACATGTACACTATATATGCACTATATATGCTATAACATGTACACTATATATGCACTATATATGCTATAACATGTACACTATATATGCACTATATATGCTATAACATGTACACTATATATGCTATAACATGTACACTATATATGCTATAACATGTACACTATATATGCTATAAAATGTACACTATATATGCTATAACATGTACACTATATATGCTATAACATGTACACTATATATGCTATAAAATGTACACTATATATGCTATAACATGTACACTATATATGCTATAACATGTACACTATATATGCACTATATATGCTATAACATGTACACTATATATGCACTATATATGCTATAACATGTACACTATATATGCTATAACATGTACACTATATATGCTATAACATGTACACTATATATGCTATAACATGTACACTATATATGCTATAACATGTAGTCTATGTCCCACCTCTATCGTATCTCACATGTTCTGCAGTGTATGTGCCAGACATCATCACGTGACACGTCTGTAATGCACCATGACGTCTGTTACAGTTACAATACACGAGTCACAGATACTGCACTGAGCGTGCTCATAGTCTCCAGTCATGTGGCCTTTCGTGTGAGGGCAGAATTACAGAGGCATTGCACTAACACCTTTAATGTTGTGTTTGACAAGCACAAAGAGTCTGTGGTGTATGATGTCACGTGGATGACTCACCTGTGTGGTTAGTCTGTGGTGTATGATGTCACGTGGATGACTCACCTGTGTGGTTAGTCTGTGGTGTATGATGTCACGTGGATGACTCACCTGTGTGGTTAGTCTGTGGTGTATGATGTCACGTGGATGACTCACCTGTATGGTTAGTCTGTGGTGTGTGATGTCACGTGGATGACTCACCTGTGTGGTTAGTCTGTGGTGTATGATGTCACGTGGATGACTCACCTGTGTGGTTAGTCTGTGGTGTGTGATGTCACGTGGATGACTCACCTGTGTGGTTAGTCTGTGGTGTATGATGTCACGTGGATGACTCACCTGTGTGGTTAGTCTGTGGTGTATGATGTCACGTGGATGACTCACCTGTGTGGTTAGTCTGTGGTGTGTGATGTCACGTGGATGACTCACCTGTGTGGTTAGTCTGTGGTGTATGATGTCACGTGGATGACTCACCTGTATGGTTAGTCTGTGGTGTGTGATGTCACGTGGATGACTCACCTGTGTGGTTAGTCTGTGGTGTATGATGTCACGTGGATGACTCACCTGTGTGGTTAGTCTGTGGTGTATGATGTCACGTGGATGACTCACCTGTATGGTTAGTCTGTGGTGTGTGATGTCACGTGGATGACTCACCTGTGTGGTTAGTCTGTGGTGTGTGATGTCACGTGGATGACTCACCTGTATGGTTAGTCTGTGGTGTGTGATGTCACGTGGATGACTCACCTGTGTGGTTAGTCTGTGGTGTGTGATGTCACGTGGATGACTCACCTGTGTGGTTAGTCTGTGGTGTGTGATGTCACGTGGATGACTCACCTGTATGGTTAGTCTGTGGTGTGTGATGTCACGTGGATGACTCACCTGTGTGGTTAGTCTGTGGTCTGTGATGTCACGTGGATGACTCACCTGTGTGGTTAGTCTGTGGCTCTGACAGAACGAGCTCCTCACTTCACCTCTGTCACTGTGTCTGTGTCCGATTGTCACCCGGACGTGGGCTCAAGTGAAGACAAATGCACAAGTCGCCAAATATTATGTTCAGACGCTGTCGATATGAATAGATATGGATATAAACCAGTCTGTATGAAGTGCACGGCGTGAAGAAGAGCAAGTCATTAGATCTGGCGACATGACTCATATTTTATTTTTTATTCATGTGACACAAATCTTGAAGTTAGAGAAAGCCATTTGGGACATTTTCTGTCCTGTATTTACATAAATGTATAGGAAAAATAGCCATGTAACGTTTTTATACATAAATAACACATTTACCATGGCCTCGGATTTGAGCTGATTCTCATCCCAGACGCTTCACACTCGGCTCAAACCGTCCCAGTGCAGCTGCAGGTCCGGGTTTGATGGAGCCATCAGGACAACATCGTCTGCAAACAGCAGAGATGAGATCCTGTGGTCCCCAAACCGGACACCCTCCGACCCTTGACCACACCCTACGACCCCTGACCACACCCTCTGACCCCTGACCACAACCTACGACCCCTGACTGCGCCTAGAAATTCCATCCATCCATCCATCCATCTTCTGCCGCTTTATCCGGGGCCGGGTCGCGGGGGCAGCAGTCTGAGCAGGGACTCCCAGACTTCCTTCTCCCCAGACACTTCCTTTAACTCCTCCGGGGGGATCCCGAGGCGTTCCCAGGCCAGCCGAGAGACATAGTCTCTCCAGCGTGTCCTGGGGCTTCCCGGGGCCTCTTCCCCCCCAGGGAGGCGCCCAGGAGGCATCTGGAACAGATGCCCGAGCCACCTCAGCTGGCTCCTCTCGACGTGGAGGAGCAGCGGCTCTACTCCGAGCTCCCCCCGTGTGGCCGAGCTCCTCACCTTATCTCTAAGGGAGCGCCCAGCCACACGGCGGAGGAAACTACAACAAAGTCCTACAACATCCAGAGACTTTAGGTCCTCAGGATCTCATCCACCCCCGGAGCCCTGCCACCGAGGAGTTTGCGAACAACCTCAGTGACTTCAGCTTGGGTGATGGATGAGCCAGCCCCTGAGTCCCCGGTCTCTGCTTCCTCTTCAGAAGACGTGACTGAGGGATTAAGGAGATCCTCAAAGTATTCCTTCCACCGTCCGACGACATCCCCAGTCGAGGTCAGCAGGTCTCCACCCGCACAGTAAACGGTGTTGGTGAGGCACTGCTTCCCCCTCCTGAGGCGCCGGACGGTTTGCCAGAATTTCTTTGGGGCCGACCGATAGTCCTCCTCCATGGCCTCCCCGAACTCCTCCCAGGCCCGGGTTTTTGCCTCTGCGACAGCACGAGCTGCGGCCCGCTTGGCCTGCCGATACCTGTCAATGCCGATACCAAGACCTTGCGACCACAGCTCCGAGCAGCCGCATCAACAATGGAGGCGGAGAACATGGTCCACTCGGAGTCAATGTCCCCAGCCTCCCCCGGGATATGGGAGAAGCTCTCCCGGAGGTGCGAGTTGAAGACCCTCCTGACAGAGGGCTCTGCAAGACGTTCCCAACACACCCTCACAATACACTTGGGTCTGACAAGTCTGTCCGGCTTCCTCCTCCGCCAGCGGATCCAACTCGGTTGACAACTCTGCCCCTCTCTTTACCTGAGTGTCCAAGACACACGGCCGCGGAGGTCAGATGACACGACAACAAAGTCGATCATTGACCTCAGGCCTGTGTCCTGGTGCCATGTGCACTGATGGACACCCTTGTGCTTGAACATGGTGTTCGTTATGGACAATCTGTGGCTAGCACAGAAGTCCAATAACTGAACACCGCTCGGGTTCAGATCGGGGAAGCCGTTCTTCCCAATCACCCCTCTCCTGGTGTCACTGTCATTGCCCACGTGGGCGTTGAAGTCCCCCAGTAGAACAACGGAGTCCACTGTCGGTGCACTGTCCAGTTCCCCTCCCAAGGACTCCAAGAAGGCCGGGTACTCTGCACTGCTGTTCGGCCTGTAGGCCGCCACAACAGTGAGAGACCTGTCCTCCACCCGAAGGCGAAGGGACGCGACCCTCTCGTCCACCGGGGTGAACTCCAACACGTGGCGGCTGAGCTGAGGGGCTATAGCCCCACACCAGCCCCGGCCACACCAGCCCCGCCTCTCCCCGCGGGCAGCACCAGAGAAGTGGAGCGTCCAGCCCCTCTCGAGGAGATGGGTTCCAGAGCCCAAACTGTGCGTGGAGGTGAGGCCGACTATATCTAGTCGATATCGCTCAACCTCCCGCGCAAGCTCAGGCTCCTCCCCCCAGCGTGGTGACATTCCATGTCCCCAGAGTTAGTCTCTGTGTCTGGAGATCTGGTCGCCGAGGCCCCTGCCGTCGACTGCCGCCCAGATCTCTTTGCACCGGCCCCTTATGGATCCTCCTGCGGGTGGGGGGCCCACGGGAGGGCGGCCCCACGTCGCTCCTTCGGGCTGTGCCCGGCCGGGCCTCGTGGGGAAAGACCCGGCCACCAGGCGCTCGCCATCGAGCACCCATCCCAGGCCTGGCTCCAGGATGGGGCCCCGGTGACGCCGATCCGGGCGACGTAAACGGCCTTGTTCTTTTTGTCATCATAGAGGGCTTCTGAACCGATCTTTGTCCGACCCGTCAGTGTGAGATTGACAGTTGTATCGGTGCAGCGGCTGCAGTGATACAGTCGCTGCATCGACCGTTGTGGTAAAGAAGGAGCTGAGTCGAAAGGCAAAGCTCTCGATTTACAGGTCGGTCTACGTTCTGACCTCACCTATGGTCATGAGCTTGGATGGAACCTTGGAATGTCCCGATATAAATCTATGGAAGCAAGTTGATTTATTATGATTAAATAATAAAGGTGCGGATTAGACAGTTTTCTTGTTTCCAGATGATATACACTTCCTGTCCAAAGAAAAGGTCATGACCTGGATTCAACAAAGACCTAAAAGCCTCATTTTAAATAACTGCTTCATGGCTGATGATCTTTCTCATGCAACACGGTGTTTAAACCCGACTGATGCAGTGAGCGGCTTCTCATTTCTGAAACAACCATGTGAAAGACAAATCCCGTGGTCATGGAAAAGATGTCAGTGTGTTTGAGAAGGGTCAGATCATTGTCATAGAGCAAAGAAAACATCTGAGGAGAAGCAGAAACTAATGTCCTCCAGATCTGAACCTCTGAGAGAGTGTTTGGGACGAGCTGGAGGAGGCTTTGTGCAGTGGTCACTCTCTCTGTGCAGTGATCACTCTCTTTGTGCAGCGGTCACTCTCTTTGTGCAGTGGTCACTCTCTTTGTGCAGCGGTCACTCTCTTTGTGTAGTGGTCACTCTCTTTGTGCAGCGGTCACTCTCTGTGCAGTGCTCACTCTCTTTGAGCAGTGGTCACTCTCTTTGTGCAGTGGTCACTCTCTTTGTGCAGTGGTCACTCTCTTTGTGTAGTGGTCACTCTCTTTGTGCAGCGGTCACTCTCTGTGCAGTGGTCACTCTCTTTGTGCAGTGGTCACTGTCTTTGTGCAGCGGTCACTCTCTTTGTGCAGTGGTCACTCTCTTTGTGCAGTGGTCACTCTCTTTGTGCAGCGGTCACTCTCTTTGTGCAGTGGTCACTCTCTTTGTGCAGTGGTCACTCTCTTTGTGTAGTGGTCACTCTCTTTGTGCAGTGGTCACTCTCTTTGTGCAGTGGTCACTCTCTTTGTGCAGTGGTCACTCTCTTTGTGCAGTGGTCACTCTCTTTGTGCAGTGGTCACTCTCTTTGTGCAGCGGTCACTCTCTTTGTGCAGTGGTCACTCTCTTTGTGCAGTGGTCACTCTCTCATCATCAACACAAGATCAACTGGTGACACATAATGACTAGATGGAAATTAAACTTTTGACATTGCAGAATCTTATTGAAACTATGACACAGCCAAAACGCGCTGTAGTAAAGGTGAAGGCTTAAGGTCCAAAAAAAATAGTAGCGGGTTTGACTTTTTCTGTGGTGACTTTTCTTCTGGACAGTCTGTGTGGAGAGAGCAAACTGACCAACAATAAAAGTTATGTCTGTAATGTCTCGGTGCATATTAAACATAAGTGAATACAAAATATGTTCCTATAAATAATCTATAAATATGTAGCACGAAGGATCCAATCAGAATTCCATTTCATCACCTTATGTAAAGCCTAATTACACTCTTCTTGCCCCGACAGGACTATTACAATTATCTCTATTCATTTGTTATGATGTGCAAAAATAGTTAAATGGATCAGACGTGACTTCTGAGGCTGTTTACAGGATCTGTCCTATAAATCAGATCAGCCACTCTAAACACTTTTATGACCCGCGCACACTTTAAAGTGCACCACAGCTTCTAGAGAGGAGGCAGAGGAGCACCAGAGGAACACCAGAGGAGCACCAGAGGAGGCAGAGGAGGCAGAGGAGCACCAGAGGAGCACCAGAGGAGCACCAGAGGAGGCAGAGGAGGCAGAGGAGCACCAGAGGAGCACCAGAGGAGCACCAGAGGAGCACCAGAGGAGGCAGAGGAGCACCAGAGGAGGCAGAGGAGGCAGAGGAGCACCAGAGGAGCACCAGAGGAGCACCAGAGGAGGCAGAGGAGGCAGAGGAGCACCAGAGGAGGCAGAGGAGGCAGAGGAGGCAGAGGAGGAGGCAGAGGAGCACCAGAGGAGGCAGAGGAGGCAGAGGAGCACCAGAGGAGGCAGAGGAGCACCAGAGGAGGCAGAGGAGGCAGAGGAGGAGGCAGAGGAGCACCAGAGGAGGCAGAGGAGGAGGCAGAGGAGGCAGAGGAGGCAGAGGAGGAGGCAGAGGAGGAGGCAGAGGAGGCAGAGGAGGAGGCAGAGGAGGCAGAGGAGGCAGAGGAGGAGGCAGAGGAGGAGGCAGAGGAGCACCCTGTCAGCTGCTCTCCTCTGCTCTGTGCTCTATGTCTGCACCTTCAGGCGGCTTCAGTCAAACCCAGAGCTGGAATTCAAGCACCGCAGCGGGGGATTTCCACGTGCCTCTCACAGCGTGCGTCATCGCTGCATCCACGCGCACCACAGTCACACCTCAGGGCCTCAGGGGGCCTCAAGGGGTCTCAGGGGGACTAAGGGGACCTCAGCGGGGCCACAGCGGGGGCCACAGCGGGGCCACAGCAGGGGCCACAGCAGGGGCCTCAGCGGGCCACAGCAGGGGCCACAGGGGGGCCACAGCAGGGGCCTCAGCACTCACGCATGTTGGCACCGAAGCACGTCTGACTCACATCAGGTAAAAGCACCTGATCAATTTGGATCGATATCAAAGTGTGTTGTGGAGGAGGCTTTGACTTTATCGCCCCCTGGTGGTCACAGCCATGAACACGTCTTACAGTCTAATGTCACGAGACTAAACTCTGAGTGGATTTGGATAATAAGGAATACACTTGAATATCAATAATATGATGATACTTAAACACATTTCTTCTTTATTTGTTTTTTAGGTTTTATATTCTTAACACAAATAGTACTTTAAACATGTATAATTAACATATAGTTGATTAAGCTCGAACATTCTAAAATTCGATACTTGTTCAAATCAGTGTCTAATATTGATATCAGTTTTATTGATTAGTATCCGCTTTTCGATTATTTGGACAAAGCTATTGCAATTAAACGTGACAATGTACCACGTGTGAATTATTGCTGCCGAGTAGTTCACGTTGTGTTACTGATCATTGAGTTTGGAACCACGAACCATGAATCAATGTTTTTCTCTGGATCGATGGTCTGCTGAGATAAGCCGTTCAAAGTGTTTCCCAACCTCTTGAGACTTGTCAGTTTTTGCTATTGATTTCTGTACTTTGGCTGTAAGAAGCTGACAATATCTGGAAACTCTATATAAATATCCTGAAATAGCATAAGACAAAACAATCAAAAATATGTATTGTACGTGTTATAAAGCTTTCAAGTATCCATAGAACAGCTTTGTGAAACAGTTCAAACATTATGAAGGGTTAAAAGCAGCAATGTGCTACTTTTCTTTACATCCTTCTCTTACACCACTAAAGTATTGTATGTAATCACATCCAGAGTTATAACATTTCATTCATTGTTACACCTTAAAGACTATATATGCAATTCATCCCTATTTTTAGTCTTTCACGTCCTTTTAGGGTTCGGCCTTCTCTCTGACATCTGCTCGACTCGTCTTTTTCTTGCCTTGATCTCGTGTCATCTGCTCGTCCCGTGAACATATCATCGCTTTAGATTTTGATCCAAACATTAAAGTAAACTAAAAGTCTTCAAATCTAAAAACACCCCCACCCTGGCTAATTCAGCCTTTCTTCTGCACGCTGTGTTGAGGTTCAAACATCAGAATTGAGTAGGTCACCATAACACAGTGTCAGAGAGAGAGGAGTGCGTTTCATTAAGGAGACAGATGGGCCAGAATTATTGGCACTAGAGGCAGAGGTGGGCTGCCAGAATCATGCATGTTCTGCATTTCTCCTTCACTGGAAAAGAGACGTATCATTGGTTCATCTGTGAGATATGGAATAACGTCACTGAACAAGGAACAAAAGAAGAAAGTACAATGTGATTATGTTGAGACGCTTTATGTCTTTCTTCCAGATGAGAAAAACATAAATGACATTCCTGATCAAGCGACATTTAATATATCTTAAAGGTGAATTATGTCATTTTTCTAAAGGACAAACAGATTGTGTCCATGTAGTTTATTCCCATAGGCCCTACTATGGATCATTGCAGGCAAAGCATAACATCTCCATGGAAACAAGGACAAAGGCAGAACGTTGTGTGCAAAAAAATTTACTTCAAGGACTAATGTCTTCAATTAAAGTCCTTTTCAACGTTTTTACCATTGATTTAGCCTCTTTTGTAAAGTTACATTCACTCATTTGCTGTTATATGAGGTCTTCTGGAATCTTCTGGATCTACACTTATCATATGTCTGTGATGAACACTTCAACAAAGGGACTAAACCTTTTAAGTTTTGAACAGTACTTTAATAAGAAAAAAACATTGAAGCAACAGGATGCAAACTGTAATTAAACATGTTTAAACAAGTAGATGCTGAAAGAAAATGGACCATGAGCAGAATTAGCATAAAAAGGGACAGCTGCCAACATGTAAAAATCATATTATTTATTCCTTATTTTAACTTTATAACCGTTTTCAAACAATTAATAATACACATTATTATTGACTCTTAATCTATATTTTAACCTGCCAAAGAGGAAATAGATTTAAGCCACGTGATTGGTTCAAAAAATCCATTCATAGGCTCATAACTGGATCATAAAATACATTATATAGAATCATAAACACATGAACATGGGACATTATTGCTATGAGCAGCTTCATTTTGAGCACTTTATTAAATGACCTCATCAGACAGGCTTTTTCTGCATTAATAATAAACAGTGTAAATACAGTTTACTTTATAGAGCGTGCTGACTTCCCACATCTTTACTTATTTCATGGTTATATTATGGAACATTAATAGATTTCTACATTGAGTTTTGCTGTTAAAACTGATATTATAACAGACATTTTATGAGACTTAAAAACAATTGGTTTGGATATGCAGTTGAGGCGACAAATAAAACGTCTTGATAAAAAGGTAGGTATAAAAAAACGACTACAACGACTTCTATTACTACATTAAATCTTCACATATCAACTCGCTGTAATTAACCATGACACTAGCAACTTTCACACTGCGAGGGCCAACATCAGCTTCGAGGCGCATTCGAGGGAACGAGAAAAGAACGGGAAAGTCAATGATGCGACAAACAAACGCTGGCCTGGATTCGATGGATGCGGTTAATAACGGTTTTGATATTTAAAGGCACATTCTGCAACAGCGTTTCTGACACGGCTGGAGAGTTCACCCAAAAGAGAATCTACAGACAAAATGTCACTGGGACGGAAAAGGTGCAGAATGAGTATAATCTGGATGGAGAGTTGAAACATGCTCCTTCAGCGCATTTTCAATACTGGACCACATGTGTATTTAGTGCAAGCAAATCATCAAAAGTTATGAATTTGGTTCAAACAAATGCATTTCAAGAATATTACGACGAGCAAAGGAAGTGATTTGACCCTTTGACCCCTTTTCCTCGGCCGCACAAACATCGGTTCATGAAGCATCTACTGAACGCTCATGAGAAGCTGCGTTTTATGGATATGGATGATAAATCTGTGTCAGAGTGTGCCTTTAAAACCCATGAGAATACAAAACTGAACTGTAGTTTGAACTGTAGTTATTTGCTGGCCGTCTTCAGCGTCTGTACGTGATTCCAGAGCTCCTTGACCACCTGAGGATGAAAGTGACAACATCAGGTTAGTTCATAGTTTTATTTAAGTTCTAAACCGACACGTGGCCAGTTTAAGAGTCTTTATTTAGCTAAATTACAGTATCTTTTTAATAGAGCTGGGTTTCGATTCAAATTTCAAGAATCGATTCGATTCCGATTTTTACGTTTCAAAATCGTTTTTACGCGATTTCTCCGATTCGCTCCGATTTCGATCTGATTTCCGATTCGATCCGATTTTGATTTGATCCGGGGGTTAATGTTATTAAAAATGAAAAATGTATTTGCACCGTTTCCTTCACTTCATGACTGTGTAGAGAAGCAACATATTAAAACTAGTATTATATCAATGTTAAACAGTAAATCTTACAAGTATTGGTAGTTACTGATGGAAGACTGATGAAAAGGTTAAGGGTCAATCTACCTTCAAGAAAGATAAGCCAGGAGTCCTGAATTATCTTTCTTGAAGGTAGATTGAAGTTCACTGAGGGAAATGTAGAAAATAATTTTAATTAAAAAAAAAACTAAAAAAAACGATCTTTGGACTTACGAATCGATAATCGGTCATTAATATGTGAATCGATTAAAAATCGGAAAATCGATTATTTCAACCCAGCTCTAGTTTTTAATGTTCTTCCCTTAAGAGAATAAGTGGCGTTGTGCCTTTTTTTAATATTGAAGTAATAATTCATATTCAGTCTCAAGCTCATAACGCTCTGATGCACCGGCTGATGTCTCCTCCATGTTTTTAAAGCCCATACTTCTTATTGCCCACAAAGCATGTTCTGCCAAGAGCTAGCAGTGGTCGTTTTTCACCTCATTTAAGCCGCTTCACTCTGGTCTAGGCATTGGACTAGACAGATTGGTTCCAACAGAATGATGACGACCAATATCGCGTTGGACCACCCGCGATGAAGTCGGGTTTTCTTTTTGCTCCAATCCAAATGTAAACACGAGGGGGAAAACCTCACGAGATAATCTTCCACATGTGTGCACAATCTTTTTCACAATCAATTGTATCTCCTGAGATCTTGTTGCTGTTCTTTATTCAAACTCTACTGGCAACAGCATTATTATATGTGCACAAACATGAGATACAGACGCTAAGGTGTTCTCAACCTCACAAATGCGTCCTATCGGTCCTTTAAAGGGGACACATTATATAATACACCTTTAACCATGTTTCTTCATTCACAGTTGTATTGTACAGATGTGTGAGTAATCCTGTATTTGCCTGAAACACGAGGCTCGAGTGCTTAGAACATGTCCGGTGGTTGAGTGGATTAAGCGGCAGCACATATGCAGCGTCGTGAGTTTGAATCCCAGCTTCGACAATGTGCTGCATGTCCTCCCTTCTTTCATCCTCATTACACGCCAAAACTGTCAAATATCCTTAAAAAATAGAATCCGTTTTCACCTACCACCTATCCCCGCCCTCATCCCTGTACTTGGTTGTGTGATACATTGGCTCTAAGTTGTCATGTAGCCACTTTTCAAAGATAAAAACGTGTTACTAACTTTGCCACGGTGAAACGTCACTATGAAGAGGCGGGGCTTATCACCTCTGCACTTTTGAACAGGAAGTCAATGGACCTGTTTCTACAAAGTCGTTTTGTATCAATATTGCAGTTTATAAAGAACAAAACGTGAAATGTGGCTCTATAGCTCAATACTAAGTGCATGAGAAAAGCATGATACGTCTCCTTTAACCCGGTGCTGCTGCTGTGGACTGGTGCGGGGCTGGGTGGGTCAGAGGGTGGGTCAGAGGGTGGGTCGGTGGGTGGGTCGGCGGGTGGGTGGGTCAGAGGGTGGGTCAGAGGGTGGGTCGGAGGGTGGGTCGGAGGGTGGGTCGGCGGGTGGGTCGGCGGGTGGGTCGGCGGGTGGGTCAGAGGGTGGGTGGAGGGTGGGTGGGTCAGAGGGTGGGTCGGCAGTTGGGTGGGTGGGTCGGCGGGTGGGTGGAGGGTGGGTCGGAGGGTGGGTGGGTGGGTGGGTCGGCGGGTGGGTGGGTGCAGGCAGCGCTACATACCAGAGTATATGACTAGGTGCTCCAGGTCTGACAGATCTCGGCCTTGGCTGATGAAACTAAAGCGTTCGCACAGATGTTTTCTACACACTGGGATCAACAAGGCCCCTGGCTCCGCCCCCGGCTGCCTCCGCTCCTTCTGGGGCCGCGGCGCTTTCACCAGCCCCGCACTTCACACTCGGCCCCTGCTGCACAGTCAAGCGTCCGTATAGTACACCTCGGGTCAGAGTCTGGGGCTGTTTGCAATGGCAGCCGTCTGATATTGAAGGAGGGTGTGGAGGGTGCAGAGGGTGGAGGGTGTGGAGGGTGGAGGGTGCAGAGGGTGGAGGGTGTGGAGAGTGCAGAGGGTGGAGGGTGCAGAGGGTGGAGGGTGTGGAGGGTGCAGAGGGTGGAGGGTGCAGAGGGTGGAGGGTGTGGAGGGTGTGGAGGGTGGAGAGGGTGGTGGGCGTGGAGTGTGGAGAGGGAGGGTGGAGGGCGAAGCATGGACATCCTCTCACGCCATGGCAACGTGCTGTGTTCTGGATTGATGTGATGCATTTTAGAAGGAGAGTGCAGTTGGTGAGATAAAAGTGTTGAACAGTTTTGGCTGAGAGTAAAAAAGGGTGGTTTGTATTTTAATAAAATGGACAATACAATGGTTGAAATTAAAATTTAAAGAGGGAATTCATGCTTTTTTTCAGGTACTTATTATTGAATTACTGTATTTTCTACCCTATAAGCGCACTTAATAGCCTCAATAACCTCAAAAAACGCCTTATATATGGATTAACTCTGGTCGTGCTCACTGACCTCGTAGCGATTTTGTGTGGTACACGTTTTGTTTCACTTAATGCGCCTTATAGTGCGGAAAATACGGTATATCATCATTTTACATTATGTTCATTGTAAACCAATTGATCTAAAATGGTTTAGTAATAGAAACTGGTCCATTGACTGCAAAACTGTAGAACTGATAAGCCCCGCCTCTTCATAGTGACGTTTCACCGCTGTAAACAGATTGTCATTTACACGTTTTACATTTTGAAAAAGAGCCTTTTTTCAACATTTTACATCCCTACATGTAGGTATGACCTACCTACATGTAGGTAGGTATGACCTACATCATACATGTAGGTAGGTATGACCTACCTACATGTAGGTATGACCTGCATACATGTAGGTATGACCTGCATACATGTATGTAGGTCCGTATGACCTTTTCAAATAGCAACTAGCAACAAGTTACAGGGATGTGGGCGGGGATAGGTGTAGGTGAAAACAGGACATGTCTGGGTTGCAGGACAATACAATATTACTCAAACATATAGAGATCAATGAAAATATCACTTTGAGGACACTAATGATGAGGAAACACTGTTGTAACAAGGTTAAAAGCTCATTAAAGTTGATTTTGCATATTACAAGCCCTTTAACATAAAGGACTTGTAATATGCAATATGTTGAATTGCTTTGTGGTTCAGTCCAACAAATACAAAAAGTGACATAAAGCACATTTAAAGGTTGTGTGTAACCACTGTCCATTTTGCATTTATTCAATAACACGTGCACTCAAAAACACATGGAAAACATTTAGTCGTACTAAAAGACTAAGGACTACTACTTTGTTTTGTCATGTTTCCCTCTGAGTCTTGTTTAGTTTTGACTGTTTTCTTCAATTCATCAATAATACAAAAATTCAGAAAAACATTCAGTCTTTATGTGCGCGGGGCTCGCCTCTCCACAGAAGTGGCCTGTAACTAAACCTAGTGGTTCTCGTATCCCTGTGAGACAGACAGGTTTAATGTAATACTGTGGAACATTCCAGGTAAAGCAGTAACGTCTCCATGGGGACAAGTATAAGCACGAAGCCTCCACCTGAAGCCTCCACCTGAAGCCTCCACCTGAAGCTTCCACCTGAAGCTTCCACTGCACATTTAAGTTATTTCCATCTGTTTTGTCAAATAAAGAGACAAAATATCACTTTTCTTCTGAATTAATTTGCTTCAGATGTAAAAGGTCAATGTATTCACCAGACACACAACACGCCCACTTTCCTGGCAAATGTAGAGCCAAGAACACTAGTCTTCCAAATAAAATGTGTTTCCTTCAGCCAGTGTTATTTTTAGTAGTTAAACATTATCTCGTACTATTTTTAATGCTTTATGTCAAAACTCCCTCATAACTTCTATAGTCCAGTCTCAGGACACGCCGAGCATCCAAACCATTTTAATTTTTCCTGTAGAAATGGGCAGTTAACACTATTATTAAGCCTTTTGTGCCGTACTTAGAAGAACAGGTGACGATTACAGCCTTTTATATCCGACAGAGAGTACGAGAAACACAGAATGTACGAGCGCAGAGCAGAATCATGACTCAGGACAGGAGTTGTTGTTTTTCTCCCTGGATATGACAAGCAGCATTGGGGAAGATTTAGATGTTCCATTTAGAATAAAGGCCTTGAATGTGTGCGAGGCTGGTACCATCACATACCACAGTCCCCTCATTAAGGATACACAAGACACACTCTGCCCTAAATCAGCCACAGACTTCTCCCTGGCAGGTGCACTCCCCCTCCATCTCCACCCTAACAGCGGCGGGAATATAAGTCATCCCAGTGTGGGAATCCTGGCTATTATTATGTTCAGATCTTGTAACGTTTGTACAATATTGGAAAAAAAATGTATGTGTGTTTTGTGATTTGATTTGTTTCCCACGGTGCAGATTGTAAATGCGTTAATATAAGATCTAAGATTGAAATACTGTATAAACTGCTAAACTAATACAAGAATCCTACACATTTGAAAGGTTTCACTGCCTGCAATTAATTATTCATTTAGTAGTTGATTGGTTTAAACAAACGAAAAGATTATTTCTCCATTTTTAACCAAATAAAGGTTACAATATGGTGACTGGAGGCTTCTAGATAGAGAATATTTAAGAACTGTGTGTATTATTGATTGATTTAACAGTTTATTCTATTTTGATTTAATAATGTCAGCATATTTGTGATAAAAACGTATTTGTGTGTGTTTTTAGAGCCCGTATAGTTCATATAAAGATTGTATTTATCAAAATATGCCTATGGCCCTATTTGGACAGGATTAGTTTGACCCTGGAACGTCTGTAGAATTTAAATGAATGAATGGTATAAGAAATATCAGTAATTCACTGTTTTTTACAGACTTTAATCCTGAATGCTGGACTGATAAACACACTGAAATATGACAAGAACCTTCTAATTCATTCATGCTGCTCATTTGTTTTAGTGTTTTGAACTGGAGCGTCAAACAATGCTACAATGCAACGTTCACGCAATCATAATTCTCATTCAATTAAATTAAGTCTCTCTGTTTGAATCCATTCATGACGATGCAACTCTCAATCCGAACTCTGAACCAGAAGCATCCAAACTATTTATTGAACTTTATTTAACCATTAAAGTCCCACTGAAATGCAGCGGAGGGGGAGGAGCCTATTGTACATGTTTTTAGTGGTCGTGGAAACCGGAGCACCCCAAGGAACCCAACACAGACACGGGCAGAACATGCAAACTCCACACAGACAGGGCCCCACTCCGCTCGGGAGTCGAAATCCAGGAGCTTCTTGCTGTGAGGCGAGAGTGCTAAACCGCTGTGCCACGTTTCACCCATGATGCTCTTTTCCACAGTTTCTTTTGTGTATGTTTTACTTTTTTATTATAGAAAGGCCATAATTGGACATGGGAAATGGTCCGTGGTGAAATACTATAATTCATTTAGTTCAAATCTTGACATAAAATAGACACAGAGACATTTTGAATCGATATAATGCAAATTCAGAAGTTTTCACAGACAAGTTTGCAACGATTGGCACAGGACCAGAAACACAGGCCACATTTGTAATTACTACAATTTACCAGCGATTCTAAGGTAAAAACTAATCCCGTCCAAACGTTGTTATAGTCGACAAGGCATGATTAGTAGATTGTCTCAGCACTATCGCAGAGGACACTGTACTAATTAAAACAAGTTCTGCCTACAGCGATTTAATAACCACAGTGATTCAACTCACTGTGACGAACTGTGGTGCCCGACTTTGAACCGTCACCAACGTATACTTACATTTTTGTCTGTTACTTTGTACGTATACTTGACGTAATTCTCCAGCTTCTGCTCCGTCTTGGGTAAGGGTTTGCCCTGATGGAAACACAGGGCTCAGCAGGAGGTGGCACAGTTGATTAAGAGTGGTCATTACCAAAGTGGATGACAGTCTTACCTCTTTGACAGCCGCAGACAACTTGCTCTTAATCTCAGCCACAGAAGGAGATTTGGACCCGGCCTGGGCTCGGTCTTTCCCCGAGGCAGGTGACTGGAAACACACGTCAGGCAGATAAGGAACACTGATGGAAATGTCAAATCAAAAAGAGATTTAGAACCTGGCGGATACAATGAAAACACTACTTTACATCATACAGTCCATCTGTGGCTGATGTATGTTAACAATATAGCGATTGAAATGTTGCAATGTCAATAAATCAAGCTAGTTCATGACATACAAAAGGCAGTGCAATACATAACACAGGAGAGAGCATATGCACTCTATACATTAGTGAGTCTTCCCCATGTTCTGTCATGAATCAGAAGAGTTGATTAACGTACAAGAGCCAATCATCAGCTGCAGTGCTCCTACTCAGATTTGCTAAAACCCAAACTAACTAAGCAGAAATGTGGTTTTATGTTCATCAATCAGACGTGAGGACAAAATATGATATTTTATTACATTTCATGGGCTTCAGGGGTGCACAGTGGCAAAGGCGGTTAGCGCTCTTGCCTCCCAAGAAGGAGATCATGGGTTCGATTCCCGGACCAGACCAACATCACATGATCTCTCTGGGTGGAGTCTGCATGTTCTCCGGGGTTCTTCGGCTCCTCCCACCGTCCAAAGACATGCATGTGTTAGGCAAAATTGGTGACTCTAAATTGGCCCTAGTGAATGAATGTGAGCGTGAACTGTCTGTTATGTCTCTGTGTTGGCCCTGCGACAAGTTGGCCACTGTCCAGGGTGTACCCCGCCTAAGGCCCGAAGTCACTGGGATAGGCTCCAGTCACCCGCGACCCAACCAAGCGGTAGAATATGGATCGATATTTAGATTTTTTCATGGTAGACTGCAGGACGTTGATTGATTTGTCCGTTTCATTTATTGATCTTTATCAGACAAACTGCTCCGTGTTAAACCATCAGTAAAACCCTGAGAAACAACTGTTGCTGTGGCCAATACCAAATAAAGAAAGCACTGGCCTCTCATAATCTCAGGACAAACCCTCTGGATGTGCATAAAAGCTCAGTGACTGATCCTTTTCCACGAGTCCAGCGACTTCAGCTCGGACACATGTTAAAAACCTGGCACAGGAGCAGCTGGAGGCGGATTAAAGCCGCCGCAAAGACAACAAATTATATACTAGTTACTGTATCATTTTACTAATACATCAGGTGCACGTTTGCTTTTATTGTTCTCCAAGTGAGAGAGGGCATGTGCCAGCGCTACATGTTTCTATTAATGACAAAGGTCTGAGTGCAGCAGTGAGAGGAGAGAGGTGTTAGTCAGAGCAGGTTTCACAGGCTCTGACGGTAACAACTGTAAGAACCTTCCTGAAGTTGTGACCGAGTGTTACACAAGCCACTGAGCCTGTCGCTACACGTAACACCAGGGAGGATTCCATCGAAATTGCAGGGTTTCATTGATAGTCACGGAGGTAGTTAGAAGAGAAGAATCTGGAAAAAATACTTTTGGAAAACATAAAAACTGGACAAACTTTGGTCTTAATACGATTATAAGACAAGAACACATGGAGAAATACCAAATATGCCAATTGTTTGTTCTATTCTAAAAATAAATATATGTTTATTTTGTCAACATTTGAATGTATTGACTGAATATTGTTTTTCGAAGTAAAAATACTCACTGGAACATAGCATCATTGTGAATAATGGTCAAAAAGAAGATCTTAACCCTATTTACCCAAACTCAAGTTAGAAGTGAAAACCAGATGCAATATATACAAGATAAAGAACCTTTTTACGTAAATACGTGGTTAGTTATGCTACAAGAACAAACGAGCAGTTAGTCTTGTTAAGTTTTAAACCTGGAGAAGTGGAGTCTGTAATGATAAAAAATAATCACTTGTCCCTGTCCCTAAGAAGCATGCATTTTATAGCAAAGATCAAAAGGTATTAAAAAGCTGCATAGCTCACTTTAAAAAGGGAACATATGCCACTGGCAGGCTGCCAGACAAATGCGCTACGTATTTATTATTTACTGGCAGCTCTGTACTTCCAAAGGACAGCTGTGGACTCCAAACAGCTGATAAACACAAAAGACAGCCAGCTTTTTCATCAGGCCCAGACGCTGATTACAGATGCCATGAGACGTGAACTTAATCACAAGCACACCATCATCTAATGCAGCCCTCGTCTTCAATCCACACAAACACATGGCTGTGACACCTTTTCTCATCGCTCTGTCCAGGGATGGCACGTGTTATTTAGCTGGAATGAAGGCTTTGAGGGGGTGAGACGGTTCACAGGGGACATTATTCTAATCCTACAAATCCTCAAGTGCAATTACAGGGACCTGGATTTTAGGCATTTGTTTTCCATTTACAACATTTATAGACTTAGTCAGGAGCAAGCATCATAGAATTCAAAAAGAAAATAATTATATATGCAAACATGAACCAGATCGACAGGCACCTGCTCGGACACATGTAAATCAGTCACTAACACAATGACTCACACCCTTTTGTGACAGGCCTGGATGGAGTGGTTAACACGTTTACGACCATGACGTGTGCCAGAAGGCATCGACATCTCCACACGGCCATCAATCAGGAGACACCAGCTGTGGATAAAGTCCAGTGATGGAGTTAGCTGCTCTGCGCGCTGAGCCTGTTATGCAAGAAGGTTCAGCTCCACGCTGGGCTCAGAGAGGTGAGAACGGCGGCGCTGGCAACACTTCTGACAAGCCAATGTAATGACCAGTCACCTGTGCTGAAAGAACGAATGGAAGAGGAAAAAACAGACATCCACGCCCGCTCTGCTCCTCAGGGGCATCTGGAAGCACAAGCTGCACCAGACATCAAACACGCTGTAATGGGAGCAATTGGGAGAAGGTGTGTCCAGGAAGTGAGGGGTGTGAAGAGGTTGTCAAGAGCGAACAGTTGTTGTGGAGAAGTTGAAGAAATGTAGGAGAGGGCGGTCAAAGTTCCACAAGAGAGGGGCCCTCTGCAGAAATGGAGTGAGAATAAACTCGCAGACTTCGAGCACATTAAAAAAGTAAAGAGCAAGTGCCAGTGCCATTCATGGTTTTAAAGCCACTCCAGACCAAACTTTACCAGAAGGTTAAGGACACAGTGACAATCTCCTTTTACCTGCATAAAAGTCCAAGCAAGTGTAAAGGGAGAAACCATGAAGAAACCTTCTTAAATAAAACTGAATTATTGATTTATAATTTTCTATTTAATATACAAGGTAGGTCATGTTTGTGATCCATGCATGTGATACATGTGAACACAAGGCCTGAGGGGGCCAGCAGAGAGTAAACTGGAGGTGTTCAGCCGCTGAGTTGCCGCTGGCCTAATCCCTGGAGCTTTTGGAGAAGCGCTGTGTTATGTCTGGACAACAGCCACACACATCTCCCACACAGGACGAGCTCTGGCCCAGAGGGATTCAATTTCTCCCCTCAGGGAAAAAAGCAATCCAGTGGCTTAGTGTTCGACAAGACAAAGAATCACAGAGCTTTCCATCAACATGTCAGCAACCGTGACTATTTGCTTTGCACACACGGACTTATCAAAACTGACTTTTTTATTTCCTCAGGGCGTGATGCATTGGGAAACAGCCTCAGTAAATATTCTCCACAGATTATATGTTTGCATTTACAAAATCGCGCCAAAAAGGTGTGAGAATGTGTCATAGAAGACAGCATCTTAAGAAAGTGGGATTAGGCCGCGGGGTCAGGGGTTTAAACCTTGCCCCGGGAAACTGTCGGGAGGTCAGGTGTGTTTGCTTAACCACACCAGCGCTTCACACTGTGGGTCAGAGGCGGCAGTTAATGACATTCCATTATAGCACTCAGGCATAAGACTGTTGGCTAAATGTAAGAGCAATATTCTTCTAGGTCAGTCACAATAGCAACAATATCGATTTATCGGTTAAAAGCGGAGTTATAGTCTAGGATCAATATTTAGAGTATTTCTTCTTTGCACAAGAGCAATTCCATTATTAACACTGAAAATAAACCCCCCAAAAAGTCATATTTTACATTAGTAATTACACTTTTGTATATCTTACCTCTTACAAAAGCATAAATAGCACTAGTCAATAAACTGTTGGACTGGAATGAGGTAAAGTCATGTGGTCTTGACCCACCTTTGGCTTAGATCCACTTTTCCCTGTCTTCTCTGGACTCTTGTTCAGCTTCTTTCCCGAGACCTGCTGCTCCTGAAGAAATAAAGGATTGTAATAAATCAGTAAAACGTTATTTCAAACTCGCCGTTAGACTGGCAGCATTTACATTTGATTAAATATTAGGGCCGCAACGATTAATCTGCAAATTGTGACTTATTTTGAACAAAAATAATCCTAATTGTATTTTGATTTATATTTGTTATCATTTTCAGGACTATACGGACTCTAAAACACATAAAAAGTGTGTTTTATAACAGACAGTGGCAAAATATAATGGTATTCAAATAGTAGTACCAGATCTAGTATATACTCCTGGAGGAAGTTGAAAATACACTGTGGAGAAAGAATTCAAATATTCTTATCTGAAGTGATAAGTGTCTTGGCGCTACATTGATCAGGGTTTGTAGAGTGCACGGGTTAGTGTTGCGTTTCCAGAGCCGGTCCTATGTAATTAGCCTGTAATAGCAGAGTGGAGTACTTGCGTTTCCTGCGCACAGGCCCTGTCCTCAAAATCACTACTATTCACCCTGCTACGGCACGCTGTGTAATTGCCTGTGTTGACATAACTGCTACAAGACAATTACACATACAATTTCCTCAAGCAGGGGCTGGTAATGGAGGATGATGGAGGGTTGTTCCAGAGAGGTGACAAAGCATTTCAGCTAATTATAACATCATGGAACTGATAGTGATCGGATACAGAGCTACTAGAAGCCATTCATTAATGTATATGAGCAATGTAATGTGGAGAAATAATGGTTATTGGAGGGCAGCAAAGTTCAGCAGAGATTCAGGAGAATAATGACTGTACTTTGCTGTATCAAAATACACATTTAGAACTGGGTCAGAAGGTCAGTAGTATCGAGAATTGAGGCGTGCAAGGTGGCAGTAGTTTAGTTCATTGAGATGTTCACTCATCCGGTGTGTCATGGGGCGAGGCATGTCAGCCATCTTGTATGTGTGATTGACAGTGGTCAAAGAGGCTGAAGGTGCAGTTGTGTAGGAAGGATAAAGAAACTATGAACTAAAAAGACAAGATGAATATTCTTACTCTATAGGAGTGTGTCATAAGAAGTGCTACATGGTCTTAAAGGCATTATTAAACATGTTCTTAAGTGCCTTTAGTTGGATCTCTGTTGTTTGCTACAGGACTAACAGAGTTTTGTCTCAGTAACTGGTGAGTGGCTGCAGAGGGAATTACAGTTTAACAAACACTTCTGGTTCTCCGCACACAGTTGTACTGACTGTGATAAGACAGGAGAAATTACTAGGACGAGTCTGCCGATTATTTATGGACTTTACAAACAGCAGAACAGAGTGTTTTTGATGCTCGGAGGGGAGAGGATTTTATTAACTAGGATTCCTCACACTAGAGTGAATGAAGCGAAGTGCTACTCCAGGTATGTTTTTAATGAGGGAACAATGTTAAAACACGGTTAAAAGCTCAAAAAGGTCAATTTTGCATGTGTCCTTTAACACATTGATGAAGTTTTGGAATGTTCCTTGTCCATCAGGAAGTAATAGTTAAAAAACATTTCTATTGTACATATTGAATACTTCTTTGATGGCAAACTCTTTGTGCAGTGGTGTGACAACCATCATTGGTCTTAAATGTCAATAAGACTAAATAAATGATCTTAGATCTCTGTCGGTGACCATAGCCCAGTGGTCATCCATGACACTGTGATCGAGCAGGTCTCTTCATACAGATGTTCATACAGTATGTTGAGACTGCTCCTTCACCTGGGGTGTTCAAGAGGACAGTCTTTGCTCTCGGCTCCAACAGCGGTTTAATTTTCTGCACCATCTGAGATGGTGTAGGGTCAGAGCAAAGCTGCTGTTTCAGTTTTACCAGGCAGTACAGGAGAGATCAGATACGGCCTGGAACCAGAACCTTTCTATGCAGCAGAAAACAAAACGCTTGCACCAGATAAACACTGCCATGAAGATTATGGGAATGAGAAGCCATTCTGTGAGCGCTCTGGATGAGGAGTCTGTGCTCAGACAGGCCCAGAGGACACTGTCTGACCCTTCCCATGCCCTCCACTAACAGTCTGACCTTCAGGGAGTTCCCTGGTGCAAACTCAACCTCTACAAAAACTCTTCATTGATAAGAATCTTTAACCAACCCAGGATCTGAAGCGTTGCCTTGTCTATTGTGTTTGGCTCTTTGTGATTGTATGGTTTGTATCGTGAGGTCTTTAACTGAAGGCAGTACAGCACGAGTACATGATAGATTTCCCCAAGGAGACAATAAAGTACATTGTATTGTACTGTACATTCTCAGGTAACATACAGCAATACATATTGTCCAGATTGTATTCTCAGCATATAATGCCAGAGATGGGAGAAAATGTATATCCCAATTAGTTTGGAGCCAGATCACAATTTCAATTCTCAAAGTTCATTGACTTGGGGCATTGCTGTGGCTGACCAGTAGGAGGCGTCGGTTTACATTTGTAAATCGTGGTATGACAATTCTACCAAAGTACTTTATTCTCCATTCTCAAGTACTACATGTAGTACTTTCACTTATGGTTTGAGGGGTTATTTCTAGCACTTTCATTGTGACATCCTGCAGAAAAGCATGAGCAAAATATAAAAACATACACGCATGCAAATACAGTAATACACACATAAGATGTACTAGAAAAAATAACTAATCAATTAGGTCAATTCACTTGACCAAAAATCTGCATAATCCTTTATCCAAATCACTACATTTGACTCTTTAATAGTGAAAGAGTAAAATATTAGGGATGCACAGATATATCGGCCTCGATTTATGTCATTGTGGAATATCAGTATCAGCCAAAAACACCGATACTAGATCCAGTAATGAAAGTAACTCAGTAACTGCCGTCAATTCAGACTGTGTTCTAACAGAACAGACTGTATTCTGACAGAACAGACTGTGTTCTAACAGAACAGACTGTGTTCTAACAGAACAGACTGTATTCTGACAGAACAGACTGTGTTCTAACAGAACAGACTGTGTTCTAACAGAACAGACTGTGTTCTACAGAACAGACTGTATTCTGACAGAACAGACTGTGTTCTGACAGAACAGACTGTGTTCTACAGAACAGACTGTGTTCTGACAGAACAGACTGTGTTCTACAGAACAGACTGTGTTCTGACAGAACAGACTGTGTTCTAAAAGAACAGACTGTGTTCTAACAGAACAGACTGTGTTCTACAGAACAGACTGTGTTCTAACAGAACAGAGAACAGACTGTGTTCTACAGAACAGACTGTGTTCTAACAGAACAGAGAACAGACTGTGTTCTAACAGAACAGACTGTATTGTAACAGAACAGACTGTGTTCTAACAGAACAGACTGTGTTCTACAGAACAGACTGTGTTCTACAGAACAGACTGTGTTCTAACAGAACAGAGAACAGACTGTGTTCTAACAGAACAGAGAACAGACTGTGTTCTAACAGAACAGACTGTGTTCTAACAGAACAGACTGTATTCTAACAGAACAGACTGTGTTCTAACAGAACAGACTGTATTCTGACAGAACAGACTGTGTTCTAACAGAACAGACTGTGTTCTAACAGAACAGACTGTGTTCTAACAGAACAGACTGTATTCTAACAGAACAGACTGTGTTCTAACAGAACTGACTGTATTCTAACAGAACAGACTGTGTTCTAACAGAACAGACTGTGTTCTACAGAACAGACTGTGTTCTAACAGAACAGACTGTATTCTGACAGAACAGACTGTGTTCTAACAGAACAGACTGTGTTCTACAGAACAGACTGTGTTCTGACAGAACAGACTGTTCTGAACAGACTGTGTTCTAACAGAACAGACTGTATTCTGACAGAACAGACTGTGTTCTACAGAACAGACTGTGTTCTGACAGAACAGACTGTGTTCTAACAGAACAGACTGTGTTCTACAGAACAGACTGTGTTCTAACAGAACAGACTGTGTTCTACAGAACAGACTGTATTGTAACAGAACAGACTGTGTTCTACAGAACAGACTTTAATCCAGTCTTTATTCTGAGACAAAAGACCTAGAAATGACAAAGTAACCTACATTTAAAAGCTCTAGAAACATATTTAAAATAACCCCAAAACATATTGAAAATATCTGCAGTATCAGTTATTGGCCCAATCTTTTCCCAAAATGTGCATATTGTTACAGCACTATGAAATATGAAATACGTTTACTTTCTTTTTTCCCCCGTTGGGGGTCGCAGGTGACTGGAGCCTATCCCAGTGACTTTGGGCCTTAGGCGGGGTACGCCCTGGACAGTTCATTTTTGACTCTGAGATGCTTTTTTTTCTTCTCAAGCAGAATTTTTAATGTAATACTTTTACTTTTTTCCCTCCTGCATCTGTTACTACAGAACCTTTTCCACCACTGGCTACATCACAGGAATGAGATCACAAATGTA